>NC_086103.1:189395783-189679916 GCF_963921235.1 Mobula hypostoma
CTTCTAATTCTGCACATCTGTTGGCTTCGAAAGTTGCTGTTCCTTCTCGGATGATGGCTTGCCAGAGTTTCCTGTCCTTAGCATTGGTTTCCCAAATGTTGATGTCGATGTTACATTTCTTCATGTTGGCTTTTAAGATGTCTTTGAATCTCTTCTGTTGTCCACCTCTTTTACGTTTGCCTTCTTTTAGCTGGGAGTAGAAGATTTGTTTTGGCAGACTTTCATCTTGTTCGTCTTTCATCCAAACAACATGACCGCTCCATCTTAGTTGGTTCTTGATGATGTAGGCTTCAATGCTTGTTGTTTTTGCTTCATTTAGCACATTGACGTTGGTTCTTCTATCTTCCCAGCTGATATTTAAGGTGTTTTGAAGACAGCGTTGATGGAACCTTTCAAGTGCCTTCAGATGTCGTCGGTATGTTGTCCAGGTTTCTGATGCATACAGGAGCGTTGGGATTACCACTGCTTTGTACACTAACATTTTGGTGTCTGTTCAGATGTCACGATCATGAAAGACTCTTGTTCGGAGACGTCCAAAAGCTGTTCCAGCGCATTTAAGATGATGTTGGATCTCGTTATTAAGGTCGACATTGGAGGAGAGGTGACTTCCAAGATACGGAAAGTGGTCCACGTTTTCCAGGGTTGTTTCGCCAAATTGAAATGATGGTTCTATCCGATTTGTCTTGAGTCTCCTTTAGAGACTCAGCAATCATTACCATCTACAAAAGGAAAGGCGATCAATTCTAATGCGGAAATTATCGTGGAATTTCCCTGTTAGCAACAGCAGGAAAGATCCTCACCTGTATCATGAACAACTGGCTCAAGCATTTAGCTGAGAAGATCCTTCCGGAGACACAAGCCGGTTTTAGATCATCACGTGGAGCAATCAACATGATCTTCACAATGCGACAACTATAAGAAAAATGTCGTGAACAACTTCAACCTTTGTACATGGCATTCATTGACTTCACCAAAGCTTTTGACTCATCAAGGGAACTCCTATGGGATGTCCTATCCACCTATGGATGCCCTGAAAAGTATATTCGAATCCTGAGACTCCTCCACGATGGCATGCTTGCCACAGTCATGGTCAGCAACAGTAACTGTGAATCTTTTCAAGTTAGATCAGAGTAAAACAGGGATGCGTGATAGCCCCAACTTTGTTCACCATCTTCATTGCAACAATCATCCACATTATCAAGGACAACCTACCCCCAGCAATCGAAATTGTCTATAGAACAGAAGGCAGACTTTTCAATCTTGCCCGTCTCAAATCCAAAACGAAGACATCCACGAGTTCCTTCATCGAGTTTCAATACGCAGATGACAACAGTGTTGCAGCTCTTTCAGAAAACCACCTACAACAGATTCTGACTGCTTTCAACGGTGCCTACACGAAACTTAGACTTACCATCAATTCCAAGACGACTCAGATCATCTATCAACCGTCACCAATTGAGACAAATCGGATAGAACCATTGGTGTACCTCAGTAATTGGAAGTCTATGACCAGTAGTGTACCACATTAATTCAAAGTAATTCAAACTACATTTGTTATCACATAATGTATAAATTATTCATCTTGAAATCTGCCTGCTTACAGGCAGCCTCAAAAGCAAGAAAGCTGAAGAACCTAATTAAAAAAAGCAAGACCTAAAGTCCCATACGCAGAGAAACAAAAAGAAAAACAAGACAATCGCACAAACAATAAAAGCAAGTAACAGCATTCTGAACTAGACCAGGTCCTTAGATACACTCCCCGGTGTAACCAGTGAAAGCCCATGCCTTTGTCTCATTAGCACGGCAGCTCGAGCAGTTCACGGAGAGAGATAAATGAACATCATGGGAGAACGAGTGAAATCTGACCAATCACTCAACCAATTCTCATAAGGCATGATCCCCAATCCAGGTAACATCCTTGTAAATCTCCTCTGCACCCTTTCTATGGTTTCCACATCCTTCCTGTAGTGAGACAACCAGATCTGAGCACAGTACTCCAAGTGGGGTCTGACCAGGGTCCAATATAGCTGCAGCATTACCTCTTGGCTCCTAAACTCAATCCCATGATTGATGAAGGCCAATGCACCATATGCCTTCTTAACTACAGAGTCAACCTGCGCTGCAGCTTTGAGTGTCCTATGAACTCGGACCCCAAGATCCCGCTGATCCTCCACACTGCCAAGAGTCTTGCCATTAATACTATATTCTGCCATCATATTTGACCTACCAAAATGAACCACTTCACATTTATATATTCCTATCCCTCTCCAATGCTACGGTAAAGGGGATAGAATTGTGATCATTATCTCCAAAATGCTCTCCCACTGAGAGATCTGACACCTGACCAGGTTCATTTCCCAATACCAGAACAAGAACAGCCTTTCCTCTTGTAGGCTTATCTACATATTGTGTCAGGAAACCTTCTTGAACACAGCTAACAAACTCCATCCCATCTAAACCACTTGCTTTAGGGAGATGCCAATCAATATTTGGGAAATTAAAATCTCCCACCACGACAGCCCTGTTATTATTACACCGCCTGGGAACCACCTGGGACTGTACTTGCTGGAATTTTGAAGAATGAGAGGAAATCTTATAGAAACATATAAAATTATGAAAGGTATCAATAAGATAGAGGCAGAAAAGTTGTTTCCACTGGTAGGTAAGATTAGAACCAGCGGGCATAGCCTCAAGATTCAGGGGAGTAGATTTAGGATGGAGATGAGGAAGGGTCTAATTTGGAGTATTGGGTGCAGTTTTGGTCACCTTCAGGTAAGGTGTAAGCAAGGTTGAAAGAGTACAGAGAAAATTTACAAGGATGTTGCTGGATGTGGAGGACATGAGTTGTAAGGAAAGATTTAATAGGTTAGGACTATATTCCTTAGAACATATAAGATTGAGAGGAGATTTGATAAAGGTACACAAAATTATGAGGGGTATAGATAGTGGAAAAAGCTAGCTTGAATTACTCTAAAGTTGGGTGTGTCTGAAACCAGAGGCCATGGTGGTCATGGGTTAAGGGTGAAAGGTTAAAGGGGAACATGAGGGGAATCTTCTTCACTCAGAGGGTGGTAGGGGTGTGGAATGAGCTGACAGCACAAGAGATGCATGCAAGTTCAATTTCAACATTTAAGAGAAGTTTGGCTAGGTACATGGATGGTGGGGATATGAAGGGTTATGGTCCCTGTGCAGGTTGGGAGTAGGCAGTTTAAATGATTTCAGCATGAACTAGATGGTCCAAAGGGCCTGTTACAGTGCTGTACTTCTCATATACACTATGACTCTAGGAACAGATTGGCCTATTGAGTCTGAACCAGCATTCCATTATGGTTGGTCCATTTTCCCTTCTCAGTACCAATCTCCTACCTTCTCCCTGTATCCCTTCTTGCCCTGACTAATCAAGAATATATCACCCTCTGCCTTAAATGTACCCATAATCTGGCCTCCACAGCCGCCTGTGGTAGCAACTTTCATAGATTCACCACTCCCTGGCTGAAGAAATTCCTCCTCAGGTCTGTTCCAAACAGACATCTCTCTATTCTGAGGCTGTGTCCTCTAGTCTTAGTCTCCTACATCATGGGAAACATCCTATCCACACCCATTCTATCATGGTCTTTCAACATTCAATAGATTTCAATGAGGTCACCCTTCATTCTTCTGAATTCCAGTGAGTTGGGGCCCAGGGTCATCAAACACTCCTCATATTGCAAACCTTTCAATCCCAGAATCATTCTGTGAACCTCTCTTGAACCCTCTTCAATGTCAGCATATTCTTTCTCAGAGAAGGGGCCCAAAACTGTTCACAATACTCCAAGTGAGGTCTCACCAGTGCTTTATAAAGCCTCAACATTACATCCTTGCTTCTATATTCTAGTCCCCTCAAAATGAATGCTAACATCGCATTTGCCTTTCTCAGCACTGATTTAACCTGAAATTTAACCTTTCAGAATCCTACACAAGGACT
Source organism: Mobula hypostoma (assembly GCF_963921235.1). Lineage (NCBI taxonomy): Eukaryota > Metazoa > Chordata > Chondrichthyes > Myliobatiformes > Myliobatidae > Mobula > Mobula hypostoma. The sequence continues at coordinate 189,399,748 of NC_086103.1, forward strand.
CACAAGTTCCCTTTGTACCTTAGATTTTTTTTTAAATATTCTCCCCATTTAGAGAATAGTCTGTACTTTTGTTCCTTCTACCAAAGTGTATAACCCTATACTTCACAATGTTGCATTCTATCTGACACTTCTTTGCCCATTCTCCTATCTGTCTAATTCCTTCTGCAGACTCCAAGCTTCCTCAATACGACTTGCCGCTCCACCTACAGTATCCTCATATCGTCCGCAAACATAGCCACAAAGCCATCAATTCCATCATCCAAATCGTTGTCATACAACATAAAAGAGAAGTGGTCTCATCATAGACCCCTGAAGAACAGCTCTAGTCACCAGCAGCCAAGCAGAAAAGGCTCTCTGTTTTCTCACTCTTTGCCTCCTACCAATCAGCCAATGCTCTATCCATGCTAGTATCTTCCCTGAAATACCATGGGCTCATAAATTGTTACGCAGCTTCACGTGTGGCACCTTGTCAAAGGCCTTCTGAAAATGCAAGTATTCTACATAACATCCACCGATTCTCCTTTATATCAGTCTTCACTGTGGTATATAGTAGTATACTTCACTGGTGGTATGCTGGAAGCTCGAGGGTGTCAAGGGGCAGAGGTGAGTGCAGTTGCTTTTACTAGGGAGGTGGTGTTTGGGAAACTGGAAGATCTGAAAGTAGATCAGTCATCTGGACTACACCCCAGCACTCTGAAAGAGATGGCTGAAGAGATTGTGAAGGCATTAGTAATGATCTTTCAAGATTCACTAGATTCTGGAGTACTGGAAAATTGCAGATGCCACTCAACTCTTCAAGGGGGGAAGAAGGTAGAAGAAAGAAAATTATAGGGCAGTTATCTTGAACTCAGTGGTTGGGTAGATATTGGAGTTGATTGTTAAGGATGTGAGTTTTGGTGTTATTGGAGGCACATAACAGATTAGGGTTAAGTCAGCATAGTTTCCTTGAGGGAAAATCTTGCCTGACAAATCACTTGGAATTCTTTGAAGAAATAACAAGTAAGATAGACTGACTAAAGTGGAAGTTGACAGGTTAATCAGATTAGATTAATCAGGGTGTGAAAGATTATGGGGGGAAGGCAGGAGAATGGGGTTGAGAGGGAAATGGATCAGTCATGATGAAATGGTGGAGCAGACTCAATGGGCCAAATGGCCTAATTCTGCTACTTTGTCTTATGGTCTTAAAATCAAATTGGTAGATGTAATGAGGGAGGACAAACCAGAGTTCTATGATTCTGGTCTTGAGGTCAATGTCCTAATGCAGTTACTCAAGTGAAAATATTGACCATCCCTCTGCCTCTACAGATATTGTCTGACCTACCGAGTCCTTCCAACAGTGAGCTTGGCTTCCCCAGTTAGCTTCTAGAACAATCTAATGATTTGCTCCAGTATCTTTTACTCACAAACACAAGAGCTTCTGCAGATGTTGGAGTTCTTGAGCAACACATATAGATCTATGCAGGTCAGGCGGCATCTATGAAGGGCAATAAAGAGTGAGTGTTCTGGGTTGAGACAATTACAGTGCACATTTTAGTTCCAAAACCTTCTAAGAAGGTGAAATGTTGGCACAGCAGTATTTGCCACTGCCTTGCATGTCTAGTGATCCAAGTTCAATTTTGAGGGTTTGTAAGCTCTCTCTGTGGTCACGCAGATGTCCTGGTGTGCTCCTTTCACATCACAAAGAAACAGTGATATATTATTTTTCCCATTGTATATCATCTTAAATACAGAATAATGAAAAAAATAACATGTAGCATTGACATGGGTATGAAACAATGAGTGGCAAGTGTGCTCAGAAAGGGACTGACAGGATTGATCCCAGGGAGCTAGCATGAACCCAATGGGTAAATGGCTTCTTTCTGTACCATTATAAGACTTTATAAGACTTCCATCAAGCAGGTATGGATTTAGCTGCTTCACCTGTACTGAGTCTTAACTCCAAGGCTCCTAAGCTCTGAAATACTCTGATTCCTCTATGATGTCTTCTTGCTTTGCTTTTCCCGAAGATGTCACAGTCATGGACCACTGTTGCTTAGGAACAGGCCTATTCTGCCTAATCCCATCAATCCGCACTTGGACCACATCCCTCCATAGATATAGATAAGTTGCAGATATGGGTGGAGAAACAGCAGATGGAGTTTAACCTGGCCAAATGTGAAGCATTGGCACATCATATGTAAAGTGACGGTAACAGTGTTGAAGTGCAAAGTGATCTTGGAGTCCAAGTTCATAGCTCTCTGAAAGCGGTGGTTACACATGGTGATAGGGTGGTTAAGAAAGCATATGGCATGCTTGTCTTTATTAGTTGAGGCACTGAGTTCAAAAGTCAGTAAGTTATGCTGGGGTGATTTTTTAGAAGACATTTAACTTCCTGCCTAGCTGTGTCCACAATGCACTGTAAGGGCAATAGAGTGAAAAGATAACTTGCCTTAAAGGCATAACCATTGATTGGAGTTGTCTGAAAATCAGCTTCAAACTGCAGTGCATCATGTACCTATCAACTTTCTACAGTCTAGTGAACATAGTCCTAACCTATTCAACTTTCCTTATAACTCAAGTCCTTGTAAAATCCTTGTAAATTTTCTCTTCACTCTTTCAATCTTATTTATATCTTTCTTGTAGGTAGGTGACCAAAAGTGCACACAATACTCCAACTTAGGTCTCACCAATGCCTTATACAATTTCAATGTATCATCCCAACTCTTCAACTCAATACATTGAATTATAAAAGCCAACGTGCCAAAAACTTTCTTTACGACCCTATCTACTTGTGATGCCACATTCAATGAATTATGGATCTGTATTCCCAGATCTCTCAGCTCTACTGCACTCTTCAGTGCCCTACTGTTCACTGCGTAAGATCTACACTGGTTGGCCTCCCAAAGTGCAACACCTCACACTCGTCCGAATTAAGTTCCATCTACCATTTTTCAGCCCATCTTTCCAGCTGATCCAGATCCCGCTGCAAGCTTTGATGGCCTTCCTCACTGTTCACTGCACCCCTAATCTTACTGTCATCAGCAAATTTGCTGATCTAATTATCATTCAGATCATTGATGTAGATGACAAACAAAAACAGACTCAGCACTGGACCCAGCAGTACACCACTAATCACAGGCCTCCAGTCAGGGAGACAATCATCTACTGCCATTCTCTGGCTTCTCCTGCAAAGCCCCACGTCTAATCCAATTTACCACCTTATCTTAAATACCAAGTGACTGGACTTTCTTGACCGACCTCCCATGCAGGACATTGTCAAAGGCCTTGCTAAAGTCCATGTAGACAACATCCGCTGTCTTGCCTTCATCAACTTTCCAGGTAACGTCCTCGGAAAAACTCTAAGTTTGGTTAGACATGATCTACCACACACAAATCAATGCTGACTATCCTTAATCATTCCATGTCTATCGAAATACTCATATATGCAGTCCCTCAGAATACTTTCCAATAACTTTTTCACTATTGATATCAGGCTCACCGACTGATATTATCCTAGCATTCTTAAAACCATTCCTAAACAATGGAACAACATTGCATAGCTATTTTCTAACCCTCTGGTACCTCACCTATTGCTAAGGATGTTTTAAATATCTCTGCTAGGGCTTGAGCAATTTGTGCACTAGCCACCCATAGGGTTGGAGGGAAGTACTTATCAGGCCTTGGGGATTTATCTATCCTAATTTGTTTTAAGACAACAAACACTTCTTTGTCTGTAATCTGTAAGAGGGTCCATGACCTTACTGCTGCTTTGCCTCACTTCTGTAGACTCCTTGTCTGCCTCTTGAGTAAATGCATAGAGATGAAAAAATCCTTTTAAAGTTCCCTAAATCTGGCTCCATGCATGGATTACCATTCTGATCTTCCAGATGACCAATTTTATTCCTTGCTATTCTTTTGCTGTAAACATATCTGTAGAAGTCCTGAAGATTCTCCTTCTTCTTGTTGTAGAATCATAGAGTCATAGATAAGTACAGCACAGTAAAAGACTCTTTGGCCCATCTAGTCTTCGCTGAAACTGCCTACTCCCATCAATCTGCACCAGGACACTATCTATGTACCTATCCAAACTTCTCCTTAGCATTGAAATCGAACTTGTATGGACCACTTGTGCTGGCAGCTCATTCCACACTCTCATGATCCTCTGATTGAAGAAGTTTCCACTCATGTTCTTAAACTTCTCACCTTTCACTCTTAACTTATGACCTCTGGTTGTAGACCCATCCAACCTCAGTGGAAACAGCCTACTTGCATTTACCCTATCTGTACCCCTTGTAAGTTTGTATACCTTGTCTATTAGAGCAACCTTATGCCTTCTTTTAGCCCTCCTGATTTCTTTCTTAAATGTTTTCTTGCATTTCTTGTACTCAAGTACAGTACCTCATTTGTTTCTACCTGCTATGCACTTTCTCCTTTTTTCTTAACCATGGCCTCAACAGCTCTTGAAAACCAAGGTTCCCTAAACCTGTTATCCTTGCCTTTTATTTGGATAGGAACATGTAGACTCCATGCTCTCAATATTTCACGTTTGAAGGCCCACTTACCAAATACACCTTGCTTGCCAGATCCATTCTTATATCATCAAAATGGGCCTTTCTCTAATTAGAATCTCATCCGAAGGACCAGGCCTGTCCTTTTCCATAGTTACCATGAAACTAATGGCATCATGATTACTAGATGCAAAGTGTTCCCCTGCACAAACTGCTGTCAGCTACCCTGTCTCATTCTGTAACAGGAGATCGTGTGGATAGTCAGAGTCTTTTTCCCAGGGCTGGAATGGCTAGCATGAGAGGGCACAGTTTTAAGGTGCTTGGAAGTAGGTACAGAGGAGATATCAGGGGTGAGTTTTCTACGCAGAGAATGGTGAGTGCATGGAATGGGCTGCCAGCGATGGTGGTGGAAGTGGATACGATAGGGTCTTTTAAGAGACTCCTGGACAGGTATATGGAGCTCAGAAGAATAATAAACCTCGGTAATTTCTCAGTAAAGGACATGTTCAGCTCAGCTTTGTGAGCTGGAGGGCCTGTATTGTGCTGTAGGTTTTCTATGTTTCTATGTTTCTGTCAAGTATTGCACACACATTAGTTGGGACCTCTATGTCCTGGTTAAAGAAACGTTCTTGAACTTATTTTACAAACTTTTTCCCATCCAGCCCTTCTACAATATGTGGAAAGTTAGAATCACCTACCATCACAACCTTTTGTTTCTTGCAGCAGTCTGCAATCTCTCTGCAAATTTGCTCCTCTAAATCCTGTGCACTGTTGGGTGTTCTATAGTTTAATTCCATTAATGTGGTCATACCTTTCTTATTGCTTATTTCTACCTATAAAGCTTCACTAGGTGAGCTCTTCATTCTGCCTTATCTGCCATGATATATCCCCTCTCCCTTTAATCCCTCCCACTCTATCATGTTTAAAACGATGGAAGCCTGGAATATTGAGCTGCCAGTTCTACCTCTCCTGCAAACAAGACTCCCAAATGGCTACAATATCATAATTAGACATGCTGATCCATGCCCTAAGCTTTCCATCAACTTTTCCTACAGTAGATTGCTAAGGGAACAGAATAGACATATGGCGTGGATCTAAAGTCAAATGAGAAGTTTGCTTTTATTAGCTGGGCAAAGAGTAAAACAACAGAATAACAAATAATTCATTGTAAGTGGCAACACAGTTAGATGGAGTCTAAAAAAGCTTTTGGCACATTGGCTTTTAATATCAGTGTATTGAGTGAGGAGATGGAGGTTATTTTGAAGTTGGGTAAGACTTTGGTGAGTCCTAATTGGGAGTACTGGGTGCAGTTTTAGTCACCTACCTACAGAAAAGGTTGAAAGAGTGGAGAGAAAATTTACAAGGATTTTGCCGAGTCTGGAGGACCTGAGATAAGGAAAGATTTAATAGCTTAGGACTTTATTCCTTGGAATGTAGAAGATTGAGAGGAGATTTGATAGAGGTACACAAAATAATGAGAGGTATAGATGGGGTAAATGCAAGCAGGCTTTTTCCACCGAGGTTGGGTGGGACTACAGATACAGGTCGTGGGTTAAGGGTGAAAAGTTTAAGGAGAACACGAGGGAAAACTTCTTTACTCAGAGGGTAGTGAGAGTGTGGAATGAGCTGCCAGCGCAAGTGGTACATGTGAGCTTGATTTCAACATTTAAGAGAACTTTGGATAGGTACATGGATGGGAGGGTTACGGACATAGACATAGACATAGACATGGACATACTTTATTGATCTCGAGGGAAATTGAGTTTCATTACAGCTGCACCAACCAAGAATAGAGCATAAATATAGAAATACAAAAACCACAAACAATCAAACAACAATATGCAAACTACGCCAGATGGAAATAAGTTCAGGACCAGCATATTGGCTCAGGGTGTCTGACCCTCCACGGGAGGAGCTGCGAAGTTCGATGGCCACAGGCAGGGACAACCTCCTGCGACGCCCAGTGTTGTATCTCGGTGGAATATGGCCGAAGTCCAACAGCAAAAAGTTCAATATCCAGGTTACAAACACGTTCCTCGATCGTAATATGATCAGGATTGCACCATCCGTTGTTAACCAGAACAGCAAGCCCCCAACTCCTTTACGCTTACCACTCTCAGTGCACTTCAGTTCAGCCCGAACAGTCTATGGTCTAGGGTCTAGGGCTATGGTCTGAGTGCAGGCCAATGGAAATAAGCAGTTTAAATTGTTTGGCATAGACTAGAGGGGTCAAAGGGCCTGCTTTTGTGTTATACCTTTCTATGACTCTATGAGGTTATATTAGAACTACACAAAACACTAGTCAGATCATAGCTTATGAACTGTGCACTGTTCTGGTCACTACATTACAGGAAAGCTACAGCACAGATGTAGAGAAAATTTATGAAGATGTTGTTAGGGCTGAAGAAGTGTAAGTGTGAAAGCAGATTGGTTGGACTGGGATTGTTTCTGTTACACAGGAGGCCCTGAAGGTAGACATGGTTGTGTTTATAAAATTGTGAGAAGTCTAGAAAGAGTATAGTATATAGACTGATTTCCCTCTCCAGACATAACTGGGAGCAGATTTTAACTGGGATTAGAAGGGAGATGAGAAAATAATTTTTCACTCAGAGAGTGGTGGGTTCTGAAACTCACTGGCTGACAGGGTGATACAGGCAGAAACTTTCATAGTTACAAAGTGCCTGGATATGAACTTACAGCCGTAACATACAGGGTATTTGGAGTTCATGCAAGCACCAAGTAGAAAACATGCAATTTAGTTGAGTCGTATCATAAAGAGCAGGGGTCCCAGAACAGATCTCTGTCAACAACCTCCAGGCAGATTATGCTCCATCTACTACCTACTTCCTCCCACCCACCCCTGCCTTCTGTGAGGAAGAATCCACACAACCAAACTTCTTGGGATTCCATGCCACCTGACTTTCAGAATGAGCCTGCCGTGGGGAACCTTATCAAATGTCTTACTAAAACCCATATACATCACACCCACAGCTCTACCTTCATCAAATTGTTTTGTCGGATCCTCGAAGAAGTTAGTAAGGCTCAGGAGGCAATATCTGTCAGTCACAAAAACCCATCCCTAATCAGACTGTGCTTCTCCAAATGCTTGTTCATCCTGTTTCTAAGCATCCTCTACAACTGTTTGCCTACCACTGATGTAAGACTCACTGGTCTATAATTCCCAGAATTATCCTTATTACCTCTCTTGAACAAAAAACAGGAATCATAGGAACATTTGAAACTCTCTAAACTTCTTTACTTTTCCTGTGGCAGTGAGGATACAAAGATCATTGCCAAAGGCAAGGCAATCTCTTCCCTCAATTCCTGTAGTATCATGGAGTACATCCTATATAGCCCAGAGGAATTATCTATCCTAAGGATTTTCAAACTTTCCAATACATCTTCTTGCTTAACTTGACATATTCCAGATGCAGTATTAGTCAAATTTACAATGACCTCCATACATCAAGGTCCCTCTCACTGGTGAATACTGAGGAAAGTATTCATTAAGGACCTGCCCTACCTCCTCTAACTCCAGGCACATGATTCCTCTTTTACTGATTGATCCTACCCTCACTCTAGTCATCCCCCGTTCTTCATATAGATGTATATGGGCTTTCCAAATCCTACTCACCAAGGCCTCATGTCTCCTTCTAACTGTTCCAAGTCCCCTCTTAAGCTTATTTCTAGTTACCTTGTAACTCTCAAGGACTTTGTCTGGTCTTTGCTTCCTAGGTCTAAAGTAAGCTTTCTTCTTCCTCTTGACTAGCTGCTCCACTTCTTTTGTCAACAAAGGTTCCTTCACCCTGCCATCCTTTCCAAGCTCAAAGGGAGAAACCTACCCAGAATCCCATGCAAGTGCTCTCTAAGCAACCTCCACACTTCCATTGTACGTTTCCCTGAGAACACCTGTTCCCTATTTACGCTTCCAAGTTCTTGTCTAATAGCATCATAACTCACCCTCCCCCAATTAAATACTTCCCCATACCATCTGCTTCTATCCCTGTCCAAGGTGATGCTGAAGTTCAAGGAGTTGTGGTCACTGTATATGAAATGCTCACCTGACAGACCTGTCACCTGACCTGATTCATTGTCTAATATTACAGTAGGTCCAGTATGGCCTCTCCTTTAATTGGCCTGTTCATATCTTGTGTCAGGAATCCTTCTTGGACACACCTAACAAATCCTGCCCGATCAAAATCTTTTATACTAAGGAGGTTCCAATCAATATTAGTAAAGTTGAAGTCTCCCATGGCAGCAACCCTGTTATTTTTGCACCTTTCCAAAATCTGCCTCCTGATCTGTTCCTCAGTGTCTCTACTGCTATTTCGGGGGCCTATTAAATATACCTCATAAAATGATTGCTCCAATTTCTGACCCACATCCACACTGGCTCAGTAGATATCCTCCCTTTCTGCAGTTGTGATACCATTCCCCCAGCTCTATTAACCTCCTCCCTGTTGCTTTTGAAACATCTAAATCCCTGAACATACAGCAGTCATTCCTGCCCTTGTGACAGCAAGTCTCCGCAATGGTCACAACGTCGCAGTTCCCTGTATTGATCAATGCTCTAAGTTCATTGCCCTTGTTTCTGATAAAGTAGACACAATGCAATGCATTCAACTGATTGCAATTATGACCCTTCCATGGCCTTTGCTTCCTCACCATCTCTGAACATATCCTATCTACCTTTATGCAGACTGCTCCACCTTCTGACCTATCACTCTGATTATCATCCCCCTACCAAACTAGTATAAACTTCCCTAACACCTCTAGCAAACTTGCCTGTAAGGACATTGATCTAAATGTTGTGTTCTGACTTCTACTCTTGGAATGAATATCAATCCTTGAGAAAGTGTGGGAGGGATTGACCCAAATAGACACAGGATGAATATTTCTAAATGTTTGGAGAGGATAAGGAAATTGGGAATATCTTTGGTCCAAAGAAAGTAAGTAAGGAGGAACTGCTTCTAGTGGCAGGGAGCTGGTGGTCAGAGTGAAGGGGATCTGTGTAGGAGGGAAGGAAAGTGATTTTCTTCACAGAGAACTTTGGAATGGAACACAATATCTGAAAGGCTGCAGGAAGCAGAAAGTCAATTGGATGTATAAATGAAGAGGGAAATGATTGCTTGTTATAAGATAAGAGTGAAATAACATTGTGATTGGAGAATTCAGCAGCACAAAAAATCAGTTGGCCATTTGGTTCTTGGATCAACTGGCAAAACTCTAAACACTACGATTCAGCAAAACTATGTCCAATTTGTGCATTTTGTGTTAAAATGGACTTTCTTGGTTCTAATTGTGTTTCTTACAAAATTTTGTAGAACGTTTGATGTATGTTTTTCTTGTGAATGTCGCTACATGATGCTACAGTATGTGCCTGTAAGCTTTTCATTGCACATGTGCACACACAAACTGTGCATATGACAATGAACTCAACCTTGACTCTAACTTGTACCATTGTTCCTTTGGAACGCAGAGTCCCAATAAAGATCCTAGGAGATGGCAAGAAAGTGAGAGAGTGGGATACAGTTAAAGAAACAATGCTATGACAGTGCACTGTAGATGTGCAAGAAAAGCACAGACAGGGCTGGAGATATGGAGAAAGATTGAGGAGTGTAACCAATACTCACTGGGGTTCAGAACAAGGAGAGCATCTTCACAAAGCATAGGAGTCTGGTTGAATATTGAGAAAATGGTTTGTCTGACATATTCTGAACTAGGGAGTAATATTTATGATTAGAGGGATGGAGGTGAGGGGACAAAGAACATAAGAAACAGGAGTAAGCATCTGGCCTTGTGCGTGCTTCACAATTCATGAAGTTCACGTACAATAGACAATAGACAATAGGTGCAGGAGTAGGCCATTCGGCCCTTCAAGCCAGCACTGCCATTCACTGTTATCATGGCTGATCATCCACAATCAGTATCCAGTTCCTGTCTTATCCCCATAACCTTTGATTCCGCTATCTTTAAGAGCTCTATCCATCTCTTTCTTGAAAGCATCCAGAGACTTGGCCTCCACTGCCTTCTGGGGCAGAGCATTCCACATATCCACCACTCTCTGGGTGAAAAAGTTTTTCCTCAACTCTGTTCTAAATGGCCTACCCCTTATTCTTAAACTGTGGCCTCTGGTTCTGAACTCACCCATCAGCGGGAACATGCTTCCTGCCTCCAGCGTGTCCAATCCCTTAATAATCTTATATGTTTCAATCAGATCCCCTCTCATCCTTCTAAATTCCAGTGTATACAAGCCCAGTCGCTCCAATCTTTCAACATATGACAGTCCCGCCATCCGGGGAATTAACCTCATGAACCTACGTGGTTCTATTTTAATGCCTTCTTGCTTCAAAATACCCATATCTCTTGATTTCCTTCCATAATGTCCAAAATCTATCAGCCACCTATGCAGGATGCGATCAAGTATTGTTGATAGAGCTATAACTGTGCTATTTACTGTAGCACACCCACACTGTGTACCATTTCCATGGCACCCTCGACTTCCTGGTCCGCAGCACCCCAAAGAATGAGAAGAGAGTGCATGATTACTGTGTGCTAGATTTAAACTCTACCAGTGCTGTGACATCAACAGCTATATGGAAGCTAGTGGGAGGGGCTGCAATACTCCTTAGATGGGCCAACCCCAGCCTCCCATGGGGGACTGGCTATCAATGAACAGGTAACTTACTGCAACATTCCATTCCTCAAAAGACACAGTACTGTGACACTCCACTAAACTACACACAAAATATAACACTATACCCAGAATTATCAGCCTACCAATTATGACCTTGTGTATTACAGTAGTCCACCAGTCTCCCAACACCTCAAAAGACCACCAACTTTCCCCTGGCATATAGTAGTTATGGAGCTGACCCCCTGCTTTCCTGATCTTGTTTACTGACTGCGGTATATGGAGCCAGGTGAGTAATGTTCCTAGACTCATCAATGACTGAACTGATCACTTCGCTGTCCACTTCCTACCTGCATACAGGTGGAAGCTGAAGAGCAAGCTCCAGAGGTAAGGACAACAAAGGGGTCATCACAAGAGGCAGAGGAGCAGCTAAGTGATTGCATTTAGTCCATGCTCTGGGCCTTGTTCAAGGACTCATCAGAGGATTTGAACAAATACACCACGGTTGTCATGAGCTTTATAAAAATGTTGCAGACAAGTGTGTCCCCTCAAAATCTTTCTGAGTGTTCCCCAATCAAAGGCCCCAGATAAACTGTGAGATCCCCAATCTGCTGATGGTCACATCAAGGACTTTCAGGTCTGGTAACCTAGTAAAATACAAGAGGTCTAGGTACAATCTCTGGAAAGCCATCTCACGGGTGAAGTGGCAATTCTGAACTAAAAGCGAATCACTGAAGGATGTAGCAGGGCTTGGATGCTATTACCCCCTACAAAAGTAAAACCAAGTGACGTAGGTGACAACAAGGCTTAGTTCTGAGTTTTATGCTGGCTTTGACCATCAAAACATGGAGGAGCCTTCACAAACTCCCACAGCTTCCAACGATCCTGTGATTTCAATCTCTGTGGCCAACGTGAGAGCATCCTTTAGGAGGGTGAATCCACAGAAAGTATCCGGCTCAGTTCCAAAGACCTGTGCTGATCAACTAGCTGGACTGTTCTCCCACTAGTTGGTCAGCATAGGTCTTTAGAGCTGAGTTTCCTCACATAAACAGCCCCAGTCAATTCAGATTGGCAACAACAGCTGATTATTGACTTCAGCAGGAGAAAACCGGAGGAGTATGAGGAGGTTTAAATGCAAGTTCAAAGTACATTTTTTTATCAATGTACATGTATGTCACCATATACAACTCTGAGATTCACTTTTTTCTGGGTATACTTAATAAATGCAGAAAAGAATAACAACCATAATAGAATCAATGGAAGACCACACCAGCTGGGTGTTCAACCAGTGAGCAAAAGGCAAGAAACTGCAAGTGCAAAAATTAAGAAACATGAGAAGAAGCATCCTTGAAAGTGAGTCCATAGGATGTGGGAACAATTCAATGATGGGGCAAATGTAGTGAAGTTATCTGCTCTGGTTCAAGAGCCTGATGGTTGAGGGGTAATAGCTGTCGCTGAACCTGGTTTGTGGGTCATAAAACTCCTGTATCTTCTTCCTGATGGCAGCAGCAAAAGGCGAGCATGGGCTGGGTGGTAGGGGTCCTTGATAATGGATGCTGCTTTCCTGTGACAGTGCTGCGTGTAGATGTTCTGAATGGTGTGGAGCACTTCATCTGTGATGGACTGGGCTGTATCCACTCTTTTTGTAGGATTTTCCACTCAAGGGCATTGGTGTTTCCATACAAGGCCATGATACAGCAGTCAATAAACTCTCCAAGACACATCTATACAAGTTTGTCAAAGTTTTAGATGTCGTGCCAAAGCTTCACAAACACCTAAGAAAGTAGAGGTGCTGCCGTGCTTTCTTCGTAATGACACTTATGTGCTGAATCCAGGACAGATCCTCTAAAATGATAACACCAAGGAATTTAAAGTTGCTGACTCTCCCAACCTCTGATACCTGGATGAGGACTTTAGATCACTTAGTTGTCCTTCTCCTATCTGCATACAGAGGCTAAAGGACCAAGCTCCAGAGATTAGGACAACAAAGAGGTGGTCACGAGGGGCAGAAGAGCGGCTATGGGATTGATTGAGTTGGTGGACTGGGCTCTGTTCAAGAACTCATCTGCACATTTGAATGAATATACTTTGGTTGTCACGGACTTTATTGAAACAGTTGAAGATGAGGGCGTCCTGCAAAATCATTCAAGTCTTCCCTAACCAGGGGCCTAGGATGAACCATGAGATCTGCAAACTGCTGAGAGCCAGGTCAGAGGCATTCAAAGTTCAAAGTTCAAAATACATTTTTTATCAAAGTATGTGTTTAATATACAACTTTGAGATTTGTTGCCTTACTGGCAGCCAGAAAACAAAAAACCTGACAGAACCCACAAAAAAGACCAACAAACACCCAACGTGCAGAGAAAGTAAAAATAAATCATGAAAACAATTAAAGTAAGCAAATCACATTTAGAATGAAAGCGCGTCCTCAGACACAAAGCTCAGAGTAGTCGGATAAGGCCCACAGCCCAAGCCTCAGTTCAGCACATTGCAGAGTAAGTGTCACCGACTCCGCAGGCCACATCCTCAGCCTCAGTGCAGTGAAGAGCAAAGCAAATGTCATGGAGCAGCGAGCAGAACTGGCCAACCCCTGGCTTTGGTCCTGACACCCTGTCTTTTCAATCCATCTGGCTTGGCATTCAAATCATCCAAATATTGGGTCATTCCTTGTTCTTGGACCAGATCCCTGCCACTTCAATACACACAGGGCCTGGACTCTGCCGCCATGTGGCCCGTACTCAACCTTTGCAAATTGGCTCGGGGCTTAGATCGATCAAAACTCGGTCTCAGTTTAGGTGGCTCTCCTCTGCTCCAACTTTGCATCGCTCCGCTCACCCCAACTTTATTCCAAATAGGCACTGACTTCTCCTCAAACATGCCTCGAATTCGTCCCGACTTTGTCTTGCATCCGCATGCTACAACCCTCAACTCAGCCTTGTCTTCACTCGGCTCTTCATTGTTTGCGGTGATTGTTTATTGTAAATTTTTTTTATGGAAAAAGTGTTATTAATAAAGTATTTAGTTGTACTTCTTGTTTCAAGTCCTTGGTGTTATCATTTCAGAGGACCTGTCCTGGGCCAAGCATGTAAGTGCAATTATTAATAAAGCACGACATTGCCCCTACTTCCTTAGGAGTTTGCAAAGATTTGGCATGGCATTTAAAACTTGGACAAGCTTCTCTAGACATGTGGTGGAGAGTATATAGATGGGCAGCATCACAGCCTGGTATGGAAACACCAATGCCCTTGAATGGAAAGTCCTACAAAAAAGTAGTGGTATGGCTCAGTCCATCATGGGTAACAAACAAGAGAAAATCTACAGATGCTGGAAATCCAGGCAATACACACAAAATGCTGGAGGAACTCAGCAGGCCAGTCCACATCTATGGAAAAGAGTACAGACAATGTTTTGGGCCAAAACCCTTCAGCAGTCCTACCGAAAGGTTTTGGCCCAAAATGTCGACTGTACTGTTTTCCATAGGTGCTGCCTGGCCATCACAGGTGAAGTGCTCCCCACCACTGAGCATATCTACATGAAACGTTTTCACAGGAAAACAACAGCCATCATCAGGGACACCCACTACCCAGGTCATGATCTTTTCTTGCTGCTGCCATCGGGAAAAAGGTACAAGATCCTCAGGACTGGTACAGGAACAATTATTATCCCTCAACCATCAGGCTCTTAAGCTAAAGGGGATAACTTCACTCAACTTCACTTGCTCCATCATTGAAATGTTCCCACAACCTATGGGCTCACTTTCAAAGACTCTTCATCTCATGTTTTCAATATTTATTGCTTATTTATTTATTATTATATTTTATTTCTCTTTCATATTTGCACAGTTTGTTAACCTTTGCACTTTGGTTGTTTGTCTATCCTGTTGTGTGTGGTCTTTCACTGATTCTACTGTGTTTCTTGGATTTACTGTGTATGCCAGTAAGAAAACAAATCTCTGGGTTGTATATAGTGATATACAATATATGTACTTTGATGATAAACTTACTTTGAACATTTCCTCCACAATATCCATCAGCATAGGTGTACCACAAGACTGTGTGTTTAGCCCCCTTCTGTACTCACTTTATACTCATGACTGTGTGGCCAATGTCATATTTAAGTTTTCTGATGACATCAGCATCATTGGCCAAGTCAAAGGTGGTAACAAATCAGCATATAGGAGGAGATTGAAAATTTGATTGAGTGTGCCACAACAACCTCTCACTCAATCAATGTGTCCTTCTTCTGATTTTATACACTATAACAAAGTTGGTTCCTTAAGGTTGTTACAGCCGGGGGTGGTAATGGGGACAAGCTCCCACTACCTATTAAATGCTCCCAATGGCATCTGCCTCAAATAGTCTCTGATAACCAAGTCCAGCTCCTGGCCTTCACACATAGCTCAGCTACTAAGCCCAGCAGAACCGTTTCTACTGACAGGAGAAGGGGCAAACGCAGGTTACTGGCACCTTAAAACCAGTCGCTTCAGGCAGATGGGGCTCATCAGCCGTGGTTGGCAGCTCATCGAGGATAAGGAAAACTCTGATGTGAAACTTCTGCTGCCTTGCAGCTGTACCCACTCGTGGGAAAGGCTTCAGGAGTAAGCCCCAAGGGAAAAATCTGGAGCTGGATAAGCAGTCATACGTTGGGTTCAATGTTGTCTGGCAACTCCTGTGATGCCACTGGTACCAAACTGTATCAGTTTCTATTATTCCTTTGGGTTCATCAGATGCATGGAGATGAGGAGCTTCCTGCACAGGCAACAGCTTGCTCCCCATATCACACTGCTTGGGCTTGCGCATCTAGACAGCTAGGACACAACATCCATGGTTGACCTTGACCAATGGAGGCCTCACCTTAACAAAACTGCTCTTTAATGCTCTGGCTCTATTCATCATCCCTTTAGACAGAAATAACCAAGAAAATGCTGCAGGGCATAATTGGCTCCAGGGCATGTAGGGATAGTCAATAAATGTGGACATTGTCAGTGACATCCACACCCTGTGAAATAAATGAATCAAAAGTAAACAATGACTTCTACAAGTGGAAAACAACTGTTAATGTAAGCACTCGCCCTTGACATTACTAAGTTCCTCATCAGCAGTATGCAGAGGGTCACACAGGGGGTCTAGCTGCATACATGCTGTGGCTACAAGCACTGGATATCCTGTGATACAGTGGAGCATCTTGGATACAGTATATACCAACTATAAAACAGCATTACTGGCCTAGTCTGTTGAAGGCTTTGGTTCAGAGAGGCATTGGCTCTAGGTAAGCTTCTGCTAAGGTTCCCTCTTTTTTCTCTGTTACTGTACCTAAATGGCTGTTGTGTGTTCTTCATGCCAGATGTCAGAGTCTGGGGAGACCCAGAATCCCAGGGAACTACATTTGTGTGAAGTACATCCGGCTGCAGCTCCTTGAAGACCATGTTAGGGATCTGGAGCAGCAGCTGGATGAACATCAGCTTGTACAGGAGAGTGAGGAGATAATCGATCAGAGTTACAGGGAAGTAGTCACCCTGAAGTTGCAGGAGACGAGTAGCTGGGTGACAGTCAGGAGAAATGGAAATGTGAATAGGCAGTGAGTGCAGAGCACCCTTGTGGCCATTCCCCTCCTGGATACTGTTGTGGGGGGCGGGGGGTGACCTCCCAGGGGAATGCCATGAAGAATAGGTTACTGGCACTGAGCATAGGTCTGTGGTGGAGAAGGGAAAGATGGAGAAGAGGGGAGTGGTAGTGATAAGGGACTCAAAAGTCAGGAACAGACAGGAGATGCTGTGGATGTGAACGGGACACCCGAATGGTATGTTACCTCCCAGGTGCCAGGGTCAGGGATGTCTCAGATCATGTCCACAACATTTTGGAGAGGGAAGGAGAGCAGCCAGATGTCTTGGTACAAATTGGTACCAATGACATAGGAAGCAAAAGCAACGAGGTCCTGAAAAGAGAATTCAGTGAGCTAGGTAGAAAGGTAGCAGGACCTCCCGAGTAGTAATTTCAGGATTGCTGTCTGTGCCACATGCCAGTGAGGGTAGAAACAGGATGATTTGGCAGATAAATGTGTGGCTGAGAAGCTGGTGCAGGGGGCAGGGCTTCAGATTCTTGGTTCATTGGAATCTCTTCTGGGGGAGGTATGACCTGTAAAAAAATTGACGAGTTGCACCTGAACCTGGTGGGGACCAATATTCTTGCAGGTAGGTTTGTTAGAGCTGTTGGGGAGGGTTTAAACTAATTTGCCAGGAGGGTGGGAACCAGAGTGAAGTAACTCAGGATAGGACAGATGGTAGAAAAGCAAATACAGCATACAGTCAGGCTGTCAGGATGGTCAGGCGAATGATAGGGCAAAATTGCAGTCAGCAGGGTGAGTATCAGTGCATTAGGAATGCAGAATCAAGAAGGTAGCAAATACAGTACTCAAAGTGGCATATCTCAATTCATGGAGTATAAGAAATAAGGTGGATGATTTTGTTGCATGATAACAGATTGTCAGGTATGACATGACCATCACTGAATCATGGCTGAAGGATGGTTGTAGTTGGGAGCTGGATGTCCAAGGTTACACGTTATATTGGAGGGATAGGAAGGTAGGCAGAGAAGGTGGCATGGCTCTGCTGGTAAAGAATGGCATCAAATCAGAAGAAAGATGTGACAAAGGATAAGAAGATGTTGAATCTTTGTGGGTTGAGTAAAGAAACTGCAAGGGTAAAAGGACATTGATGGCAGTTATATACAGGTCTTCCAACAGTACCTGGGATGTGGATCACAGATTACAATGGGAAATAGACAAGGCATGTCAAAAGGGAAATGTTATGAGATTTCAACATGCAGGTCGAATGGGAAAATCAGGTTAGAAAAAGCTCTCAAAAGAGTGAGATTGTTAAATGCCTATGAGATGGTTTTTTAGAGCAGTTTGTTGTGGAGCATACTTGGGGATCAGCTAAACTGGACTGGGTATTATGTAATGAACCGGAGGTGATTAAGGAGCATAGGTAAAAGAACTCTTAGGAACCAGTGATCACAATATGATTGTGTTCAACTTGAAATTTGGTAGGGACAAAGTAAAGTCTGATGTAGCAGTATTTCAGTGGAGTAGGGGAAATTACAGTGATCTGAGAGAGGAGCTGGCCAAAGTAAATTGGAAGGAGATGCTGGCAGGGATGTCAGCAGAGCAGCAATGGTGTGAGTTTCTGGGAAAAATGAGGAAGGTGCAAGATAGATGTAATCCAAAAACAAGTACTCAAATGGTAAAATAATACAACGGTGGCTAACAACAGAAGTCAAAGCTAATGTAAAAGCAAAAGAGAGAGCATACAACAAAGCAAAAATTAGTAAGAAGACAGAGAGTTAGGAAGCTTTTAAAACCCTATAGAGAGGAACTAAAAGACTCATTAGGAGGGAAAAGATGACACATGAAAACAAGCTAGCAAACAAGATCAAATTGAAGCGTAAAGTCTTTTCAAGTATGTAAAAAAATAACAGAGAGATGAGAGTGGATATAGGACTGTAAGAAAATGAGGCCGGAGTAATAATAACAGGGGACAAGGAGATGGCAGATGAACTAAATGAGTATTTTGCATCAGTCTTCACTGAGGAAGACACTAACAGTGTGCCAGATATTGAAGGGTGTGAAGGAAGAGAAATGAATGCAGTTACTATTACAAGGGAGAAGGTGCTCAAAAAACTGAAAGACCTAAGGGTACATAAGTCACCTGGGCCAGATAAACTGTACCTTAAGGTTCTGAAAGAGGTAGCGGTAGAAATTGTGGAGGCATTAGCAATGATCTTTCAAAAATCATTGGACTCTGGCATATGCCAGAGGACTGAAAATTTACAAATGTCACCCCACTCTTTAAGAAAGGAGGAAGGCAGCAGAAAGGAAATTATAGACCAGTTAGCCAGACCTCAATGGTTGGGAAGATGTTGGAGTCAATTGTTAAGGATGAAGTTATGGAGTACTTGGAGACACAGGACAAGATAAGACAAAGTCAGCATGGTTTTCTTAAGGGAAAATTTTGCCTGACAAACCTATTGGAATTCTTTCAGGAGATTACAAGTAGGATAGGTAAACGTGATGCAGTGAATTAGGACTTTCAAAAGGCCTCTTACAAGGTGCCACACATGAGGCTGCTTACCATGTTAAGAGCCCATGGCCTTACAATAAAGTTACTGGTATGGTTAGAGCATTGGTTGATTGATAGGAGGCAGTGAGCAGGAATAAAAGGATCTGGTATCTGCCAGTGACTAGTGGTGTTTCACAGGGGTCAGTGTTGGGACCGCTTCTTTTTATGCTGTTTATCAGTGATATAGATGATGGAGTAGATAACTTTGTTGCCAAGTTTGCACATGATACAGAGATTAGAAGAGGGGCAGGTAGTGTTAAGGAAATAGGTAAACTACAGAATCACTTAGACAGATTAGGAGAATGCCCAAGAGAGTGGTAAATGAAATACAATGTTGGAAAATGCATGGTCATACACTTTGGTAGTAGAAATAAATGTGCGGACTATTTTCTAAACGGGGAGAAAATCCAGGAATCTGAGATGCAAAGGGACTTGGGAGTCCTTGTGCAGAATGCCCTGAAGGTTAAATTGCAGGTTGCATTGGTGGTGAGGAAGGCAAATGCCATGTTAGCATTCATTTCAAGAGGTCAAGAATGCAAGAGCAAGGATGTGATGCTGTGACTTTATAAGGTACTGGTGAGGCCTCACCTTGAGTATTTTGAACAGTTTTGAGCCCCTCATCTATGAATATATGTGCTGGCATTGGACAGGATTCAGAGGAGATTCACAAGAATGACTCCAGGAATGAAAGGGTTATCATACTAGGAACTGCACTTCCCAAATGCATGACCTCTACAACTAAGAAGGATGAGACCAAGCAGTACCTGGGAGCTCCACCACCTCCAGGTTTCCATAAGACTATACAAGATAAGAGTAGAATTAGGTCATTCAGCCCATTGAGTCTGTTCCAACATTCCATCATGGCTGATTTATTATCCATTTAAATCCCATTCTCCTGCCTTCTCCCCGTAACCTTTCACACCCTGACTGATCAAGACCCTATCAACCTCTGGTTCAAATATAACCATATAACAATTACAGCACGGAAACAGGCCATCTCGGCCCTTCTAGTCCGTGCCGAACTCTTACTCTCACCTAGTCCCACCGACCTGCACTCAGTCCATAACCTTCCATTCCCTTCCTGTCCATATAGCTGTCCAGTTTAACGTTAAACAACAACATCGAACCTGCCTCAACCACTTCTGCTGGAAGCTCGTTCCACACAGCCACCACTCTCTGAGTAAAGAAGTTCCCTCTCATGTTACCCCTAAACTTTTGCCCTTTAACTCTCAACTCATGTCCTCTTGTTGAATCTCCCCCACTCTCAATGGAAAAAGCCTATGCATGTCAACTCTATCTATCCCTCTCATAATCTTAAATACCTCTATCAAGTCCCCCCTCAACCTTCTACGTTCCAAAGAATAAAGACCCAACGTGTTCAACCTTTCTCTGTAACTTAGGTGATGAAACCTAGGTAACATTCTAGTAAACCTTCTCTGTACTCTCTCTATTTTGTTGACATCTTTCCTATAATTTGGTGACAAAAACTGTACACAATACTCCAAATTTGGCCTCACCAATGCCTTGTACAATTTCAAAGTTACATCCCAACTCCTATACTCGATGCTCTGAAATATAAAGGCCAGCATACCAAAAGCTTTCTTCACCACCCTATCCACATGAGATTCCACCTTCAGGGAACTATGCACCATTATTCCTAGATCCCTCAGTTCTACTGCATTCTTCAATGCCCTACCATTTACCATGTTGACTGTTCCTAATCAGACCCTGTCTATCCAGATAATTATATATACCATCTCTAAGAATACTTTCCATCAATTCACCCACCACTGACATCAAACTCACAGGCCGATAATTGCTAGGTTTACTCTTAGAGTAAACCTTTTTAATCCTTTTTAAACAATGAAATAACATGAGCAATAAGCCAATCCTCCAGCACCATCCCTGTTTCTAATGACATTTGAAATATTTCTGTCAGAGCCACTGCTATTTCCACACTAACTTCCCTCAATGTCCGAGGGAATATCCTGTCAGGACTTGCAGACTTATCCACTTTTCTATTCCTTAAAAGCTACAGAACTTTTTCTTCTTTAATCATCATAGTTTCCATAACTTCCCTACCTGTTTCCCTTACCTTACACAATTCAATATCCTTCTCCTTAGTGAATACCGAAGAAAAGAAATTGTTAAGAATCTCCCCCATCTCTTTTGGCTCCACACATAGCTGTCCACTCTGATTCTCTAAGGGACCAATTTTATCCCTCACTATCCTTTTGCTATTTACATAATGGTAGAAACCCTTGGGATTTATTTTCACCTTACTTGCCAAAGCAACCTCATATCTTCTTTTAGCTTTTCTAATTTCTTTAAGATTCTTTTTACATTCTTTATATTCCTCGAGCACCTAATTTACTCCATGCTGTCTATATTTATTGTAGATCTCTCTTTTTTTCTGAACCAGGTTTCCAATATCCCTTGAAAACCATGGCTCTCTCAAACTTTTAACCTTTCCTTTCAACCTAACAGGAACATAAAGATTCTGTACTCTTAATATTTCACCTTTAAATGACCTCCATTTCTCTATTACATCCTTCCCATAAAACAAATTGTCCTAATCCACTCCTTCTAAATCCTTTCGCATATCCTCAAAGTTAGCCTTTCTCCAATCAAAAATCTCAACCCTGGGTCCAGATCTATCCTTCCTCATAATTATATTGAAACTAATAGCACTGTGATCACTGGACCCGAAATGCTCCCCAACACAAACCTCCGTCACCTGACCTATCTCATTCCCTAACAGGAGATCCAACACTGCCCCTTCTCTAGTTGGTACCTCTATGTATTGCTGCAAAAAACTATCTTGCACACATTTTACAAACTCTAAACCATCCAGCCCTTTTACAGTATGGGCTTCCCAGTCTATGTGTGGAAAATTAAAATTTCCCACTATCACAACCTTGTGCCTATTGGTAATATCTGCTATCTCCTTACAAATTTGCTCCTCCAATTCTCACTCCCCATTTGGTGGTCTATAATACACCCCCATAAGAGTTACTGCACCTTTCCCATTCCTCAATTCCACCCAAATAGTTTCCCTAGACGAGCCCTCTAATCCATCCTGCCAGAGCACCGCTGTAATATTTTCTCTGACGAGCAATGCGACCCTTCCCCCTCTTGTCCCTCCGATTCTATCACACTTGAAGCAATTAAATCCAGGAATATACCCAATAACTTGGCCTCCACAGCCATCCATATCAATAAATTCAATAGATTCACCACCTTCTGGCTAAAGAAATTCCTTCTAATCTCATTTGAAATGGTTGTCATTCCATTCTGAGGCTGTGGCCTCTGGTCGTAGACTCCCCCTCCACATCCACTCTATTCTGGCCATTCAATGTTAGATAGGTATCAATGAGATCTCCCCTCATTCTTTTAAACTCCAGCAAATACAGACCCAAGCTATCAAACACTTCTCATATATTAACTCTTTCATTCCCGGAATTATTCTCATGGATCTCCTCTGGAGCCTCTCCAACAGACTCCGGTCTGTTTTTTTGCTGCTGTGTCTAAATCCTGAAACCTCTCCAGCACTGTGGGAGCACCTTCACCAGGACTGCACAGTTCCAGAAGGCAGTTTACTAGCATAGTAGTTAGAGTAGTTAGGGATAGGCAATAAATGCTGGCCTTGATATCTACATCCCATTAACAAATAAACACACTCTCCTTTCTGTTGCCAGCTTTACCCAAAGAGCTGTTGTCTTCTCCCCACTGTGTGCTGTCTGTGACTAGTCTCCACCATCGTCAATTCTTCCCAACTGAGCAAGCACAAGGCTCAGCTGTGACAGGAAGAAGGTTTAACACTTTGGCTGTGGCCAGCTGAATAAGACCACAGATCAGGGTTAGAGGGCACAGCTAACAAATAAATGAAATCTTACAACTACCTCTGAAAGGAATGGGAACCAGCTGTTGCTCACTAACTCGAGCCAGACAGCCCCTCAGCACGAGGAGAAAACTTCAAGCTGTTAGCAAAATATTTTTGCTTCCAGCGTGCTCAAGATGATTGGTGTACTCACTGTCTCAGGTTCTGCTCAGCCTAGTTGCCAAGGTGATGACATGGAGATTTACAGACAATGAACTTTATTCAAACTTCCTGAGACCCACTGACTTCTTACAGAGAAGCCGAATATGGTCGAAAGCTCCAAGTCACAGCCCAGAAAAACACAGGGAGATGGCCTGAGGAGCCTTAATTACAATACACTCACCTTGAGCTTCAAGGGAAAAGGAGGTGAGACACAGGTCAGCAACAGTCCATTTCCCAGTGGCCTATTGTCTACATCTAATGTGTAACAACTGACTCTTCACTAAGCCCAAATAAGGAGCCTCTCAATCCCTTTAGTTTGCAATAACAATGTAATGAGGTGACTAGAAAACTGTGCACAGTACTTAACTGTGTCTAACTAAAGTCATATACAGTTTTAGCAGAGCCTCTCTGTCCTTATACTCTGAGCTTTGGCCAATAAAGCAAAACATTCCAGATTATTTTCCTCTTCTGCTACTTTTGATCTGTGAACATAGGTGATCAGTGCAGAACAGGCTCTCAAATCACTGAGCGAGCACTGAGCATTAAACATTAATTTATATTAATCGTACATAGATCCAATTTCATTCTCCCCACATTCCTACAAACATTTCCCACAGTCTACCTATCACCTACACACTTAGACTAACTTGGCAGTTAATGTAACAGCTCACGTATCTTCGGGATGTCAGAGGAAACCAGAGCACACAGAAGAAACACACATGGGGGAGCAGTTGAGGCCAGGATCTAAACCGGGCCACTGGTGCGAGAAGCAGCAGAATCACTGGCTGTGCTATTGTTCTGATTTTGTCCCTCTGTTCCTTCACACCATGGTGATAGCGTCATACAATGTGGAAATAGGCCCTTCAGCCCAACAGGTCCATGCTAGCCACGATTCCCATTCAAGCTAGTTCCATTTGGCTATTTTTGACCCATATCTTTCTAAATCTTTGCTATCGACGTACCTGTCCAAGTGCCTTTTAAATGTGCTAATGTACTTGCTTCAACCATTCCTGTGGCAGCTTGTTTCATATACTGACCTCTTAGGTTCCTGTTCAAACTCTCCCCTCTCACCTTAAACCTCTACCCTGATTCAAACCTCTTCTTCTTCAAACTGTATATGACTTTAGTTAGTTCATGATTTTCCAAACCTGGAAAGACTGTGTCTATTAGACCCTATCTATTGCTCTCATGATTTTATTCACCTCTATAAGGTCTCCCTTCATTTTCCTACACTCCAATGAAAAAAATGCTCAGACTTTCTCCATAATTAAATCTCTCAAGTCCCAGTAACATTCTTGTAAATATTAGAAACATAGAAAAACGACAGCACTACAGGCCCATCGGCCCACAAAGCTGTGCCGAACATGTCCTTCCCTTGGAAATTACCTAGGGTTACCCATAGCCCTCTATTATTCTGAGCTCCATGTAGAACATAGAACATAGAATAGTACAGCACAACACAACACAGGCCCTTTGGCCCACAATGTTGTGCCGACCCTCAAACCCTGCCTCCCATATAAGCCCCCACCTTAAATTCCTCCATAAACTTGTCTAGTAGTCTCTTAAACTTCACTAGTGTATCTGCCTCCACCACTGACTCAGGCAGTGCATTCCATGCACCAAATACTCTTGGAGTAAAAAACCTTCCTCTAATATCCCCCTTGAACTTCCCACCCCTTACCTTAAAGCCATGTCCTCTTGTATTGAGCAGTGGTGCCCTGGGGAAGAGGCGATGGCTATCCACCCTATCTATTCCTCTAATTACCTTGTACACCTCTATCATGTCTCCTCTCATCCTCCTTCTCTCCAAAGAGTAAAGCCCTAGCTCCCTTATCTCTGATCATAATTCATACTCTCTAAACCAGGCAGCATCCTGGTAAATCTCCTCTGTACCCTTTCCAATGCTTCCACATCCTTCCTATAGTGAGGTGACCAGAACTGAACACAGTACTCCAAGTGTGGCCTAACCAGAGTTTTATAGAGCTGCGACATTACATAGCGACTCTTAAACCCCATCCCTCGACTTATGAAAGCTAACACCCCATAAGCTTTCTTAACAACCCTACCCACCTGTGAGGCAACTTTTAGGGATCTGTGGACATGTACCCGAAGATCCCTCTGCTCCTCCACACTACCAAGTATCCTGCCATTTATTTTGTACTCTGCCTTGGAGTTTGTCCTTCCAAAGTGTACCACCTCACACTTCTCTGGGTTGAACTCCATCTGCCACTTCTCAGCCCACTTCTGCATCCTATCAATGTCTCTCTGCAATTTTTGACAATCCTCTTTACCCTATCTACAACACCACCAACCTTTGTGTCGTCTGCAAACTTGCCAACCCACCCTTCTACCCCTTCATCCAGGTCGTTAATAAAAATCATGAAAAGTAGAGGTCCCAGAACAGATCCTTGTGGGACACCACTAGTCACAATCCTCCAATATGAATGTACTCCCTCCACCACCACCCTCTGCCTTCTGCAGGCAAGCCAATTCTGAATCCACCTGGCCAAACTTCCGTGGAACCCATGCCTTCTAACTTTCTGAATAAGCCTACCGTGTGGAACCTTGTCAAATGCCTTACTAAAATCCATATAGATCACATCCACTGCACTACCCTTATCTATATACCTGGTCATCTCCTCAAAGAACTCTATCAGGCTTGTTAGACACGATCTGCCCTTCACAAAGCCATGCTGACTGTCCCTGATCAGACCATGATTCTCTAAATGCCTATAGATCCTATCTCTAAGAATCTTTTCCAACAGCTTTCCCACCACAGACGTAAGGCTCACTGGTCTATAATTACCCGGACTATCCCTACTACCTTTTTTGAACAAGGAGACAACATTCGCCTCCCTCCAATCCTCTGGTACCATTCCCGTGGACAACGAGGACATAAAGATCCTAGCCAGAGGCTCAGCAATCTCTTCTCTCGCCTCGTGGAGCAGCCTGGGGAATATTCTGTTAGGCCCTGGGGACTTATCTGTCCTAATGTATTTTAACAACTCCAACACCTCCTCTCCCTTAATATCAACATGCTCCAGAACATCAACCTCACTCATATTGTCCTCACCATCATCAAGTTCCCTCTCATTGGTGAATACCGAAGAGAAGTACTCATTGAGGACCTCGCTCACTTCCACAGCTTCCAGGCATACCTTTCCACCTTTATCTCTAATCGGTCCTACCTTCGCTCCTTTCATCCTTTTTTTCTTCACATAATTGAAGAATGCCTCGGGGTTTTCTCTTACCCTACTCGCCAAGGCCTTCTCATGCCCCCTTCTTGCTCTTCTCAGCCCCTTCTTAAGCTCCTTTCTTGCTTCCCTATATTCCTCAATAGACCCACCTGATCCTTGCTTTCTAAACCTCATGTATGCTGCCTTCTTCCACCTGACTAGATTTTTCACCTCTCTTGTCACCCATGGTTCCTTCAACCTACCATGCTTTATCTTCTTCACCAGGACAAATTTATCCCTAACATCTCGCAAGAGATCTCTAAACATCGATCACATGTCCATAGTACATTTCCCTGCAAAAACATCATCCCAATTCACACCCGCAAGTTCTAGCCTTACAGCCTCATAATTTGCCTTTCCCCAATTAAAAATTTTCCTGTCCTCTCTGATTCTATCCTTTTCCATGATAATGCTAAAGGCCAGGGAGCGGTGGTCACTGTCCCCCAGATGCTCACCTACTGAGAGATCTGTGACCTGACCCGGTTCATTATCTAGTATGCCATTCCTCTTGGTCGGCCTGTCCACATACTGTGACAGGAATCCGTCCTGGACACACTGAACAAACTCTGCCCCATCTAAACCCTTGGAACTAATCAGGTGCCAATCAATATTAGGGAAGTTAAAGTCACTCATGATAACAACCCTGTTATTTTTGCACCTTTCCAAAATCTGCCTCCCAATTTGCTCCTCTGTATCCTGCTGCTACCAGGGGGCGTATAGAATACCCCCAATAGAGTAACTGGTCCCTTCCTGTTCCTGACTTCCACCCATATTGACTCAAAAGAGGATCCTGCTACATTACCCACTCTTTCTGTAGCTGTAATAGTATTCCTGACCAGTAATGCCACCCCTCCTCCCCTTTTTCCACCCTCTCTATCCCTTTTAAAGCACTGAAATCCAGGAATATTGAGAATCCATTCCTGCCCTGGTGCCAGCCAAGTCTTTGTAATGGCCAGTACATCATAATTCTATGTATGTATCCAAGCTCTCAGTTCATCACCTTTGTTCCTGATGCTTCTTGCGTTGAGGTACACACATTTCAGCCCTTCTACCTTACTGTCTTTACACCGTTTATTCTGCTTTCTTTCCTCAAAGCCTCCCTGTATGTTAGATCTGGCTTTACTCCATGCATTTCTTTCACTGCTCTATCGCTCTGGGTCCCATCCCCCTCACGAATTAGTTTAAACCCTCACGAACCATGCTAGCAAACCTACCTGCAAAGATATTGCTCCCCCTCGAGTTCAGGTGCAACCCATCCAATCTGTACAGGTCCCACCTTCCCCAGAAGAGATCCCACTGATCTAAAAATCTAAAACCCTGCTCCCTGCACCAACTCCTCAGCCACCACTCTCTGCGTGTACCTATCCACGAGTCTCTTAAAAGACCCTATCGCACCTGCCTCCACATCTAGCGCCGGCAGCCCTTTCCACTCTCCACTCTCTGCGTAAAAAAACTTACCCCTGACATCTCCTCTGTACCTACTTCCAAGCACCTTAAAACTGTGCTCTCTCTAGTCATTTCAGCCCCGGGAAAAAGCCTCTGACTATCCACATGATCATTGCATCTCATCATTTTATACACCTCTATCAGGTTACCTCTCATCCTCCGTTTCTCCAAGGAAAAAGGGCTGAGTTCACTAAACAAGTAGGTTTGCTTGATTTTGATTTGGAATGTTGTGCGCTTCAATTGTTTGCATGATTTGTAACACATCAACACACAACACATCTTGCTCATTGAGTGTTGGTCTTTTATTTTTATTTTTATTCTGTTTTTCTTAATTGGGTTCTTTCAGGTTTCTCGCTTTGTGGCTACTAGTCAGCAAACAAATCTCAAGGTTGCATAATTTATACATTCTTTGATAATTAATGTACTTGAATTTGAATTTGAATGTAAAATTGGTCCTCTGGAAGAACAGAATGGTAATCCATGTGTGGAGCCGAAGGAGATGGAGGAGATCTGAACAGAATTTTAATTTATTTTACTTTGTGATACGACATAGAGTAGATACCTCAGGCCCTTTGAGCCACAGCTTCCCAGTAACTCCACAACCTGATTAACCTTAATCTAATCATGGGACAATTTAAGATGACCAATTAATCTACCCAGTACGTCTTTGGACTGTGGAAGAAACCAGACCACCCATGGAAACCTATGCATTCTACAGGGAAAATGTACACATACTTCTTACAACATGGTGCCAGAATTGAACACTGAACTCTGGGATGTCCCAGGCTCAAGTAATGTCACACTAGCAACTACACTACTGTGACACCCACAGTCTTGCACCTGTATTTTACTTGAAAGACAGATATGGAGTCTACAGAAGTCAGGTAAAGCAACTGTGACATCATGGATCATATGCAGATTACAGAGGAGGAGTTTTTGCTGTCTTGAGGCCACTTGTGCTCTGTGTCATGTGCAGTGTGCATGGTGCTGTTGGCAACGTGCTTTGCACCTTGGCCTCGGAGGAACACCGTTGTGTTTGTCTATATTCATGTATGGTTGAATGATAATTAAACTTGAAGTTGAATTTGAACTTAAACTTGATAATTCCCCAAGGCCTGATGAAGTGTTCCCTTGGACACTTAGAAAGGTATTTGGATAGACAGGGACTGATTAGAGATCACCAACACAGCTTTGTGCACTGTAGGTTGTGTCTAACCGATTTTACAGTTTTTTTTTCAAGGAAGTTATCAAGAAAGCTTATGAAGGCAATACAGTGGATGTTGTCTAATTGGACTTTAGCAAGGACTTTGACAAGGTCTCGCATGGGAGGTTGGTCAAGAAGGTTCAGTCGCTCGGTATTCAAGATGAGGTAGCAGATTGGATAAGACATTGACTTTGTGGGAGAAGCCAGAGAGTGTTAGTAGATAGCTGCCTCTCTCACTGGAAGCCTATGACTGGTGAAGTGCCAGAGGAATCAGTGCAGGGTCCAGTGTTGATTTTCATCTATATCAATAGCCTAGATGATAATTAGTAAACTGGAACAACAAGTTTCTGGATGACATCAAGATTGGGGGCATAGTGGACAGCAAGGAAGGCCATTGATGACTGCAGCAGGACCTGGACCAGCTTGAAAAGTGTGGGGACCAACCAGGGTAGGTGTTACACAGTGAACAGTAGGGCATTGAGAAATACAATACAACAAAGACATATGGGAATACAAATCTACAATTCCTTCAAATTGGCATCACAGGTAGATAAAGCTTCATAAATCAAAGCATCAAGTGCAGGAATTGTGATGTTATCTGGAAATTGCATAAGGCGAGGGCAAGGCCTAATTTCAAGTATTGTGTGCAGTTTTAGTCACCTACCTACGGGAAAGATATCAGTAAGATTGAAAGAGTGCAGAGAAAATTTATAAGCATTTTGCCAAGATTTGAGGGCTGGAGTTATAGGGAAAGGTTAAATAGGTTAGGACTTTATTCCCTGGAGTGTAGGAGAATGAGGGGCGATTTTACAGATGTATACGTATTATGAGGGGTATACACAGGCTAAATGCAAGCAGTCTTTTTCCACTGAAGTTTGGTGATACGAGAATTAGAGGTTTTGAGTTAAGGATGAAAGAAACATAGAAGCGTAGAAAAAACTACAGCACAATACAGGCCCTTCGGCCCACAATGCTGTGCTGAACATGTACTTACTTTAGAAATTACCAAGGGTTACCCATAGCCTCTATTTTTCTAAGCTCCATGTACCTATTTAGAAGTCTCTTAAAAGACCCTATCATATCTGCCTCCACTACCGTCGCTGGCAGTCCATTCCACGCACTCACCACTCTCTACGTAAAAAAACTTACCCCTGACATCTCTTCTGTACCTACTTCCAAGCACCTTAAAACTGTGCCCTCTCATGCTAGCCACTTCAGCCCTGGGGAAAAGGCTCTGACTATCCACATGATCAATGCCTCTCATCACCTTATACAAAGGTTGAAATATTTAAGGGGAACCTGAGGGGGAACCTCTTCACTCAGAGAATGGTGGGAGTATGGAACGAGCTGCCAGTGAAAGTGATGGATAAGGGTTTGATTGCAACATTTAAGAGAAGTTTGGCAAAATACATGGATGGAAGGGTTACTGAATGAAGGGCTGTGGACCAGGTGTGGGTCAATGAGGCTAAGCCAGGTATTCGCAACTTGCTTAATGGGATTGGTCCATGGCATATAAAGGGTTGGGAACCCCTGGACTAGGCAGATTAATAGTTCGGCATGAATGGGCCTATTTCTGTGCTCTAGTGTTATATAACTCTCGTACTCTTAGAAACCTTGCAGTTTCTTATATCAACCCACAAGGATACAACATCTTCTGATCCTATGTCACAACTTTATACTGACTTGATGCCATTCTTTACAAGTAGAGCCGCACCACCCATTCTGCCTACCTTCCTATCCCTCCGATATAATGTGTAACCTTGGGCATTCAGTTTCCAACTACAACCATCCTTCAGCCACGATTCAGTGATGGCCACAACATCATACCTGGGAATCTGTAATATTGCAACAATATCATCCCTCTTATACTACGCACATTTAGATACAGTTAGATGATGAAATAGATAGCTTTGTTGCCAAGTTTGCAGATAATATGAAGGTTGTTGGAGGGTCAGGTAGTGTTGAGGAAACGAGTAGGATGCAGAAGGACTTAGATGTGGAGAACAGGCAAGAAAGTTGCCAATTAAATACAATGTTGGAAAATGCGTGGTCACAAACTTTGGTAGTAGAAATAAATGTGCGGACTATTTTCTAAACAGGGAGAAAATCCAAAAAATCTGAGATGCAAAGGAACTTGAGAGTCCTTGTGCAAAACACCCTAAAGGTTAACTAAGCAACACACACAAAATTTTGGTGGAATTACGAATTGAATAACTACTTTGGTTCTGTCTTCACTAAGGAGGACATAAATAATCTTCCAGAAATAGTTGGGGACAGAGGGTCCAGTGAGATGGAGGAACTGAGGGAAATACATGTTAGTAGGGAAGTGGTGTTAGGTAAATTGAAGGGATTAAAGGCAGATAAATCCCCAGGGCCAGATGGTCTGCATCCCAGAGTGCTTAAGGAAGTAGCCCAAGAAATAGTGGATGCATTAGTGATAATTTTTCAAAACTCTTTAGATTCTGGACTAGTTCCTGAGGATTGGAGGGTGGCTAATGTAACCCCACTTTTTAAAAAAGGAGGGAGAGAGAAACCGGGGAATTATAGATCGGTTAGCCTAACATTGGTGGTGGGGGAAATGCTAGAGTCAGTTATCAAAGATGTGATAACAGCACATTTGGAAAGCGGTGAAATCATTTGACAAAGTCAGCATGGATTTGTGAAAGGAAAATCATGTCTGACGAATCTCGTAGAATTTTTTGAGGATGTAACTAGTAGAGTGGATAGGGGAGAACCAGTGAATGTGGTATATTTGGATTTTCAGAAGGCTTTTGACAAGGTCCCACACAGGAGGTTAGTGTGCAAACTTAAAGCACACGGTATTGGGGGTAAGGTATTGATGTGGATAGAGAATTGGTTGGCAGGTAGGAAGCAAAGAGTGGGAATAAACAGGACCTTTTCAGAATGGCAGGCAGTGACTAGTGGGGTACCGCAAGGTTCAGTGCTGGGACCCCAGTTGTTTACAATATATATTAATGACTTAGATGAGGGAATTAAATGCAGCACCTCCAAGTTTGTGGATGACAGGAAGCTGGGTGGCAGTGTTACCTGTGAGGAGGATGCTAAGAGGATGCAGGGTGACTTGGATAGGTTAGGTGAGTGGGCAAATTCATGGCAGATGCAATTTAAGTGGATAAATGTGAGGTTATCCACTTTGGTGGCAAAAACAGGAAAACAGATTATTATCTGAATGGTGGCCGATTAGGAAAAGGGGAGGTGCAACAAGACCTGAGTGTCATTGTACACCAGTCATTGAAAGTTGGCATGCAGGTACAGCAGGCGGTGAAAAAGGCGAATGGTATGCTGGCATTCATAGCAAGAGGATTCGAGTACAGGAGCAGGGAGGTACTACTGTAGTTGTACAAGGCCTTGGTGAGTCCACACCTGGAGTATTTGGTCCCCTAATCTGAGGAAAGACATCCTTGCCATAGAGGGAGTACAAAGAAGGTTCACCAGATTGATTCCTGGGATGGCAAGACTTTCATATGATGAAAGACTGGATCGACTAGGCTTATACTCGTTGGAATTTAGAAGATTGAGGGAGGATCTTATTGAAACATGTAAAATCCTAAAGGGATTGGACAGGCTAGATGCAGGAAGATTGTTCCCAATGTTGGGGAAGTCCAGAACGAGGGGTGACAGTTTGAGGATAAAGGGGAAGCCTTTTAGGACCGAGATTAGGAAAAACTTCTTCACACAGAGAGTGGTGAATCTGTGGAATTCTCTGCCACAGGAGACAGTTGAGGCCAGTTCATTGGCTATATTTAAGAGGGAGTTAGATATGGCCCTTGTGGCTAAAGGGATCAGGGGGTATGGAGGGAAGGCTGGTACAGAGTTTTGAGTTGGATGATCAGCCATGATCATACTGAATGGTGGTGCAGGCTCAATGGGCCGAATGGCCTACTCCTGCACCTATTTTCTATGTTTCTATGTAACGCAGCAGGCCAGGCAGCATCTATAGGAAAAGGTACAGTCGACGTTTCGGACCGAGATCCTTCCTCAGTGAGGTTCATCTAAAAGTTAACTTGCAGATTGAGTTGGTGGTGAGGAAGGCAAATGCCATGTTAGCATTCATTTCAAGAGGTCTAGAATACAAGAGCAGGGATGTGATGCTGAGGTTTTATAAGGCACTGCTGAGGCCTCACCTTGAATGTTGTGAACAGTTTTGGGCCCCTCATTTTAGAAAAGATATGCTGGCTTTGAAGAGAGTCCAGAGGAGGTTCACAAGGATGATTCCAGGAATGAAAGGGTTATCATATGAGGAATGTTTGATAGCTGTGGGTCTGTACTCGCTGGAATTCAGAACGATGAGGGGCGATCTCATTGAAACCTTTTGAATATTGAAAGGCCTAGACACAGTAGATATGGAAAGGATGTTTCCCATAGCGGGCGAGTCTGGGACAAGAGAGCACATCCTCAGGATAGAGGGGTTCCCTCTCAAAACAGAGATACGGAGAAATTTCTTTCGCCAAAGGGTGGTGAATTTGTGCGTTTTGTTGCCACATGCAGCTGTGGAAGCCAGGTTGTTGGGTGTATTTAAGGAAGAGATTGATAGGTTCTCTTGATTGGACATGGTATAAAAAGTTACGGGGAGAAGGCGGGGGACTGGGGTTGAGGTGGAGAAGAAAAAGGATCAGCCATGATTGAATGGCAGAGCAGACCCGATGGGCCAGATGGCCTAACTTTGCACCCATGTCTTATGGTCTTATATAAGACCTTGGTCAGACCCCACTTGGAGTACTGTCTTCAGTTCTGGTCACCTCACTACAGGAAGGATGTGGATAGTATAGAGAGAGTGTCGAGGAGATTTACAAGGATGTTGCCTGGATTGGAGGGCATACCTTATGAGAATAAGTTGAGTGTACTTGGCCTTTTCTCCTTGGAGCGACGGAGGATGAGAGGTGACCTGAGAGAGGTGTATAAGATGATGAGGGACATTGATTGTGTGGATAGCCATAGGCTTTTTCCCAGGGCTGAAATGGCTAGCATGAGAAGGCATAGTTTTAAGGTGCTTGGAAAAAGGTACTGAGGGGAGTCAATGGTAAATTTTTCACACACAGAGTGGTAAGTGTGTGGAATGCACTGCCGGCGGCAGTAGTGGAAGCCGATACAATAGGGTCTTTTAAGACACTTAGATGGTTAAATGGAGCTTAGAAAAATAAGAGGGTTATGCACTAGGGAAATTCTAGGCAGTTTCTAGAGCAGGATACATGGTCAGCACCGCATTGTGGGCTGAAGGGCCTGTAATGTGCTGTAAATTTCTATGTTCTATGTTCTACACCTGTGGCCGTTCCCCTTAATAATAAGTAGACAACTTTAATACTTTTGAGGGGAGTGACCTACCAGAGAGGAGCCACAGTGACTGGGTCTCTGACACTGAGTCTGATGCTGTGGCTGAGAAGAAAAGAGGGGTGAAGAGGACTGCAGTGTTAATAAGAGATTCCATAGTTAGAGGAACAGATATGAGACCTGTGCGATAGAAACTCCTGGATGGTATGTTGCCTAGTAGGTGCTAAAGTCAGGCATGTTTCAGGGCATGAAGGGATACAGGGAGAAGGCAGAAGACTGGGTTTGAGAGAAAAAATGGATTACCTATGATAAAATGGCAGAGCAGACTTGATGGGCCAAATGGCCTAATTCTGCTTCTATGGTCTAATGGTCTTATGTTTCAGATCAGGTCTCAAGGGGAAGGATAAGCAGCCAGAAGTCAGTTCTGATGAAGGGTCTTGGGCCGAAACGTCGAATGTACTCTTTTCCATAGACGCTGCCCGTCCTGCTGAGCTCCTCTGACATTTTATGTGTGTAGCCAGAAGTCTTGGTACATTTTGGCACCAATGGAATATGTAGAAAAGATCTTGAAGAGAGATTTTAGGGAGCTAGGTAGAAAACTGAAAAAGCGGACCTCCAGAGTTGTATTCTGGATTGCTGCCTGTGCCTCATGCCAATGAGGATAAGAATAGAATGCTATGGCAGGTGAATCTGGGCTGAGGAACTGGTGCAGGGGGCAGGGTTCTGATTTTTGTATCATTGGGATTTCTTCTAGGAAAGGTATGACCTGTACAAAGGGACAGGTTACATCTGAACCTGAGAGGGGTCCAATATCCATGCAGGCAGGTTGGCTAGATTTGTTCGGGAAGGTTGAAACTGTAGGGTACTGTAATGTAATTGGGATAAATCTACATAATTTACAATCATTAAGATTGAGATGGGGTTTCACTTTAAGAAGGTGGTCTGATGTGATGACATGATTATTTACAGGGTTTTAAGCACACTTTCAGTCCAGTTTTTTGATGTTCAATAAATAAATTGCTACAGTTTTCCTGAAACATAAAACGCCTTTGCCGTTTTATTTGCAAAAACTTACATTGGTGACCTTGATGCTCTTAAACGATTTCAGAATTATGAAATATGTCAGACAACACAGTCACTTTGAAACCGCTGAAGTTTTGGGAGCAAAATTATGTCACTTGGTTCATACAGCTGAGCCAATCAATATTAGGGAAGTTAAAGTCACTCATGATAACAACCCTGTTATTTTTGCACCTTTCCAAAATCTGCCTCCCAATTTGCTCCTCTGTATCTCTGCTGCTACCAGGGGGCATATAGAATACCCCCAATAGAGTAACTGGTCCCTTCCTGTTCCTGACTTCCACCCATATTGACTCAAAAGAGGATCCTGCTACATTACCCACCCTTTCTGTAGCTGTAATAGTATCCCTGACCAGTAATGCCACCCCTCCTCCCCTTTTTCCACTCTCTCTATCCCTTTTAAAGCACTGAAATCCAGGAATATTGAGAATCCATTCCTGCCCTGGTGCCAGCCAAGTCTTTGTAATGGCCAGTACATCATAATTCTATGTATGTATCCAAGCTCTCAGTTCATCACCTTTGTTCCTGATGCCTCTTGTGTTGAGGTACACACATTTCAGCCCTTCTACCTTACTGTCTTTACACCGTTTATTCTGCTTTCTTTCCTCAAAGCCTCTCTGTATGTTAGATCTGGCTTTACTCCATGCACTTCTTTCACTGCTCTATCGCTCTGGGTCCCATCCCCCTCGCAAATTAGTTTAAACCCTCCCGAACCATGCTAGCAAACCTACCTGCAAAGATATTGCTCCCCTTCGAGTTCAGGTGCAACCCATCCAATCTGTACAGGTCCCACCTTCCCCAGAAGAGATCCCAATGATCTAAAAATCTAAAACACTGCTCCCTGCACCAACTCCTCAGCCACGCATTCAACTGCCATCTCCTCCAATTATTACCATCACTATCACGTAGCACTGGCAGCAATCCTGAGAACGCCACCCTAGAGGTCCTGTTCTTCAGCCTTCTGCCTAGTTCCCGAAACTCACACTTCAGGACCCCATCCCTCTTCCTGCCTGTTTTCTGCATGTTTAGCCAGAAAGTTATTTTTTTTAGAAAATTAACTGTGTTCAGAGGATATTCCCAAAACAGCTGTGGTAAAACAGCTGTGGTAACCCCATATGGCCTTTTTTTTTGTTTCTGTGCTTGCCATTCGGGCTGAAAAATGCAGCACAGACTTTCCAACTGCTGATGGACTGTATTAAAAGACTTAGATTGTCTTTTTATTTACCTAGATGACATACTTAGACTTTAAGACCATAAGAAATAGGAGCAGAATTAAGCTATCTGGCCCATCAAGTCTTCTCCACCATTTCATCATGGTTGATCTAATTTTCCTCTCAGCACCAATCACCTGCCTTCTCCCCATATCCCTTCATGCTCTGAACAATAAAGAACTTATCAACCTCTCCCTTAAGTATACAGAAAGACTTGGCTTCCACAGCTGCCTGTGGCAAAGAATTCCACAGCTCCTCCACTCTCAGGCTAAAGAAATTCCTCCTCATCTCCATTCTAAAAGGATGTCCCTCTATTCTGAGGCTGTGTTCTGAGACTCTCCCACCATAGGAACCTCTCCACATCCACTCTTTCTCCATTTGATAGGTTTCAATGAGTTCACCCCTCATTCTTTTGATTTCCAGTGAATACAGGCTCAGAGCTATCACTCTTCATATGACAAGTCATTCAATCATGGAACTTCCACCATGCTGCTAGTGCCTTCCACAGTGAAGACTGATTCAAAATAATTCTTCAGTTTATCCACTATTTTATTGTCATCCATTACTACCTCTCCAGCATCATTTTCCAGTGCTCTGATATCCACTCTTGACTTTCTTTTACACTTTATGTATCTGGAGATACTTCTGGTGTCCTCTTTAATATACTGTCTAGCTTACTTTCATATTCCATCTTTACCTTCTTAATGATGTTTTAAATTGCTTTTCTGTTGGTTTTTAAAAGCTTCTGAATCCTCTAACTTCCCACTAACGTTCGCTCTATTATATGCCCTCTCTTTGTTTTTTTGTTGGCTTTGACTTCTCTTATTAGCCATGATTGTGTCATATTTCCTTTAGAATAATTCTTCATATTTAGGATGTACAAGAACAGAGATGTGATGCTGAAGGTTTATAGGGCACTGGTGAGGCCTCACATTGAGTATTGCGAACAGTTTTGGGCCCCTTATTTTGGAAAAGATGTGCTGGCATTACAGAGGGTCCAGAGGAGGTTCACAAGGATGATTCCAAGAATGAAGGGGTTATCATACGAGGAATGTTTGATGGCTCTGGGACTGTACTTGCTGGAATTCAGAAGGATGAGAGGGAATTTCATTGAGATCTTTTGAATGTTGAAAGGCCTGGACACAGTAGATGTGGAAAGGATGTTTCCCATGTTGGGGGGAGTCGAGGACAAGAGGGCACAGCCTTAGGATAGAGGGGCGCCCTTTCAAAACAGAGACGAGGATCACCACCTTCTTTAGCTAGGGGGCTGTGAATTTGTGGAATTTGTTGCCACATGCAGCTGTGGAGGCCAGGTCATTGGGTGTATTTAAGGCAGAGATTGATAGGTTCTCGATTGGACATGGCATTGAATGTTACAGGGAAAAGGCCAGGAAATGGGGTTGTAAAGAGGAAAAAAAAGGATCAGCTATGATTGAATGGTAGAGCAGACTCGATGGGCAAATGGTCTAATTCTGCTCCTATGTCTTAAGTTCTTATAGCCTTACATCCCATGCCTTCCAAATTGCAACCAGAAATTCCTCTCTCACATCTCTGTAATTTCCTTTATTCCACTGTAATACTGATACATCTGACTTTACTTTCTTCTTCTCAATTTTCAGAGTGAATTTGATCATATTATAATCACCTGCCCCAAAGGGTTCTTTTACCTTCAGCTCTCTAATCAATTCTGGTTCATTGCACAACACCCAATCCGGAATAGCTGATCCTCCAGTGGGCTCAACCACGAGCTGCTCAAAAAAGCCAATTCTTAGTCACTCCAGAAATTCCCACTCCTGCAATCCATCATCAACCTGATTTTCCCAATCTACCTGCATATTGAAATCCCCTGTGATTATTGCAACATCACCCTTTTGGCATGCATTTTCTATCTCCCATTGTAATTCGTAGGCAACATTTTTAGTACTGTTTGGGAGTCTCTATTCAACTCCCATCAGGGTCTTTTTACCCTTGCAGCTCCTTAGCTCTATCCATAATGATTCAACAACTTCCAACCCTATATCACTTCTTTCTAATGGGTTGATTTCATTTTTTACCAACAGAGCATCACCACTCCCTCTCTCTTCCTGCCTATCCTTCTGATACAATGTGTATCCTTGGACATTAAGTACCCAGCTATAATCTTTCCATTAGACCATAAGACATAGGAGCAGAATAGGAGCCCTTCAGGTCTGCTCCGCCATTTCATCATGGCTGATCACAGATCCCATTCAACCCCATACATCTGCCCTCTCACCATACCTCTTGATGCACCGACTAATCAGGAATCTATCAACTTCCGCTTTAAATACATTCATGGATTTGGCCTCCACCGCAGTCTGTGGCAGTGCATTCCACATATTCACCGCTCTTTGGCCAAAACATGTCTCCTTACTTCTATTCTAAAAGGTTGACCCTCAATTTTGAGGGTATTCCCTCTAGTTCTGGAATCCCCACCAGAGGGAACATCCTCTCCACGTCCATCTTATGTTGTCCTTTCATCATTCAGCAGGTTTCAATGAGATCCCCACGCATTTTTCTAAATTCCAGTAAGTACAAGCCAAAAGCTATCTCATATGTTAACCTCTTAATTTCCAGAATCATCCCCATGAACCTCCTCTGGACTGTCTCCAATGACAACACATCCTTTCTGAGATATGGGGCTCAAAACTGTTGAAAATACTCAAAGTGCGGCTTAACATGTCTTATAAAGCTTCAGCATTATCTCCTTGATTTTATATTCTATTCCCCTTGAAATAAATGCCAACATTGCACTTGCTTTCTTTACCACAGTCTCAACCTGTGAATTAACCTTCTGGGAGTCTTGCATGAGGACTCCCAAGTCCCTTTGCACGTCCGATATTTGAATTTTCTCCCCATTTAGATAACAGTATGCACTTTTGATCCGTTTACCAAAATGCATTTCCCAACACTGCGTGCCATCTGCCACGTTTTTTGTCCAATATTTCAATTTGTCTAAGTCCTGATGCAATCGCATTGCTTCCTCAGCACTACCTACCACTCTACCTTATCTTTCTGTCATCTGCAAACTTTGCCACAAAGCCATCACTCCCACTATCCAAATCATTGACAAACAATGTGAAAGGTAGTGGTCCCAAGATTGACCCCTGTGGAACACCACAATTCATCAGCAGAAAAGGCTCCTTTGATTCACACTTGCTGCCTGCTGTGTCAGCCATTTCTTTATCCATGCCACTATCTTACCTGTAACACCAATGGATTTTATTTTTTTAAGCAGCCTCCTGTGAAGCACCTTGTCAAATGCCTTCTGAAAATCTAATTAAATGACATCCACTGCCTCCCCTTCGTCCACCCTGCTCATTACTTCCTCGAAGAACTCCAACAGATTTGTCAGGCAAGATTTCCCTTTGCAGAAACCATGCAGACTTCGATCTACTTTATCATTAGTCTCCACGTACCCCGAAACCACATTCTTAATAATGGACTCCAGCACTTTCTCAGCCATTAAGGTTAGGCTAACTGGCCTATAATTTCCTTTCTTTTTGCTCCCCCCACCTTTCTTAAAGAGTGGAGTGACACTTGCAATTTTTCCATTCTCGAGGACCATGTCAGAGTCAAGACATTCTTGAAAGATCATGACCAATGCATCCATTATCTCTTCAGCAACCCCTCTCGGGTCTCTGGGATGTAGTCCATCTGGTCCAGGAGAGTTATCCACCTTAAGACCTTTCAGTTTGCCTAGCACTTTTTTCTTTGTAATAGCAATGTCACTCCTACTTCCTGATACTCATGAATCCTTTTTCCACAGTAAAGTCTAAAGCAAAGTGCTTATTAAGTTCACCTGCCATTTTGGTCCCCCATTACTTCCTCACCAGCATTATTTTCCAGTGGTCCGATATTAACTCTAACCTCCCTTTTACTCTTTATATAAATGAAATACCTGCAGTATTCTTCTTTATATTATTGGCTAGTTTGCCCTCATATTTCATCGTTTCCCTTCTTTAGCTTTTTCAGTTGCCTTTTTGTAGGATTTTTAAAACTTCCCAATCGTCCAACCTCCCATTCATTTTTGCTACCTTATATGCCCTTTCCCTGGCTTTTATGCAGTCCTTAACTTCCCTTGTCAGCCACGGTTGCCTATTCCTGCCATTTAAGAACAACTTCTTCTGTGGGACATATCTATCCTGTACCTTATGGGGTACTAGTCTCAGAAAATTCAGCCACCTCTGTTCTGTCATCATTCCTGCCAGTATCCCCCTCCAATCCACCTGGGCAAGCTCCTTTCTCATACCT
Organism: Mobula hypostoma; assembly: GCF_963921235.1. NCBI lineage: Eukaryota > Metazoa > Chordata > Chondrichthyes > Myliobatiformes > Myliobatidae > Mobula > Mobula hypostoma. The sequence goes on from NC_086103.1 coordinate 189,440,765, forward strand.
CTGTAATTCCTTTTATTCCATTGCATTACTGATACATCTGACTTCTGCTTCTCCCTCTCAAATTGCAGTTTGGATTCAATCATATTATGATCACTGCCTCCTAAGGGTTCATATACCTTAATGTCCTTAATAAAGTCTGGAATATTACACAACACCCAACCTATGACAGCCTCTCCCTGAATAGGCTCAAGCTGCTCTAAAAAGCCATCTTATAGACATTCAACAAATTCCCTCTCTTGTGATCTGACACCAACCTGATTTTCCCAGCCCCTGCATATTGAAGACCCCCATTACAATTGTGACATTACCCTTATTACCTGCTCTTTCCAGTCCCTTTACAACCTTAACCCCACATCTTGGCTACTACTTGGAGGCCTGTATATGATTCCCATAATGTTTTTTGTTCCCCTTGCATTTTCTTAACTCTACCCACAAAGATCCAACATTCTCTGACCCTAAAGATGTAATTCTATCTCTTACCAATAGATCCACACCCCCACCCATGCCTTCCTGCCTGTCCTTTCTGTACAGAGTATATCCTTGAATGTTAGTCTCCCAACTATGACCTTCCTTTAGCCATGATTCAATGATGCCCACAACGTCATAATGACCAATCTTGATTTGTGCCACCTTATTCCAAATGCTACATGCTTTTAAATACAGAACCTTCAGTCCTGCATTGTTTGCCCTAATGAATGTTGCCTCTGCAGTAGAACTTAATTCTTTGCCCCATTTGCAGTTGTACCCAATCATTGGCTTGACCTTCCTTACATTTATATTATGTATTACATCCTCTACTTGTAAACCTGTTGGCTCATCTTCAGCTCTATCATACTGGATACCATCCCCCTGCCATATTAGTTTAAACCACTCCCAACAGTTTTAGCAAACCTGTCCACAATGATATTGGCCCCCCTCGGATTCAAGTGCAACCTGTCCCTTTGTACAAGTCACATCTGCCCAGAAGAGGCCCCAGTAATCCAGAAATCTGAATCCCTGCCCCTGCTTCAATTCCTCAGCCACACATTTATCTGCCACCTCATTCTATTCTTATTTTCATGGTCACATGGTACAGGTAGCAATCATGAGATTACTACCCTTGAAGTCTGGTTTCTCAGCTTCCCACTTAATTCTGTATTCTTTATTCAGGACCTCCTCACTTTTCTACTCATGTCATTGGTACTAATATGTATCATGACTTCTGGCTGCTCATCCTCCCTTTTCAGAATATTGTGGATGTGCTCAGAAACATCATGAACCCTGGAGGAAAGCTACTATCCATCCTTCCTTTTTAACCATATAACCATATAACAATCACGGCATGGAAACAGGCCATCTCAGCCCTTCTAGTCTGTGCCGAACTCTTACTCTCACCTAGTCCCACCGACCTGCACTCAGCCCACAACCCTCCATTCCTTTCTTGTCCATATAGCTGTCCAATTTAACTTTAAATGACAACATCGAACCTGCCTCAACCACTTCTACTGGAAGCTCGTTCCACACAGCTACCAGTCTCTGAGTAAAAAAGTTCCCCCTCATGTTACCCCTAAACTTTTGCCCTTTAACTCTCAACTCATGTCCTCTTGTTTGAATCTCCCCCACTCTCAATGGAAAAAGCCTATCCACGTCAACTCCATCTATCCCCCTCATAATTTTAAATACCTCTATCAAGTCCCCCCTCAACCTTCTACGTTCCAAAGAATAAAGACCCAACTTGTTCAACCTTTCTCTGTAACTTAGGTGATGAAACCCAGGTAACATTCTAGTAAATCTTCTCTGTACTCTCTCTATGTTGTTGACCTCTTTCCTGTAATTCAGTGACCAAAACTGTACACAATACTCCAAATTTGGCCTCACCAATGCCTTGTACAATTTCAACATTACATCCCAACTCCTATACTCAATGCTCTGATTTATAAAGGCCAGCATATGAAAAGCTTTCTTCACGATCCTATCCACATGAGATTCCACCTTCAGGGAACTATGCACCATTATTCCTAGATCCCTCTGTTCTACTGCATTCTTCAATGCCCTACCATTTACCATGTATGTCCTATTTTGATTAGTCCTACCAAAATGTAGCACCTCACATTTATCAGCATTAAACTCCATCTGCCATCTTTCAGCCCACTCATCTAACTGACCTAAATCTCTCTGCAAGGTTTGAAAACCTACTTCGTTATCCACAACTCCACCTAACTTAGCATCATCTGCATATTTACTCATCCAATTTACCACCCCATCAATCGGATCATTAATGTATATGACAAACAACATTGGACCCAGTACAGATCCCTAAGGCACACCACTAGTCACCAGCCTCCAATCTGACAAACAGTTATCCACCACCACTCTCTGGCGTCTCCCATCCAGCCACTGCTGAATCCATTTTACTTCTTCAATATTAATACCTAACGATTGAACCTTCCTAACCAACCTTCCATGTGGGACCTTGTCAAAGGCCTTACTGAAGTCCATATAGACAACATCCACCGCTTTACCCCACCAACATTCCGAGTAACCTCTTCAAAAAATTCAATAAGATTTGTCAAACATGACCTTCCACACACAAATCCATGTTGACTGTTCCTAATCAGACCCTGTCTATCCAGATAATTATATATACCATCTCTAAGAATACTTTCCATCAATTTACCCACCACTGACGTCAAACTCACGGGCTGATAATTGCTGGGTTTACTCTTAGAACCCTTTTTAAACAATGGAACAACATGAGCAATACACTAATCCTCCGGCACCATCCCAGTTTCGAATGAAATTTGAAACATTTTTGTCAGAGCCCCTGCTATTTCCACACTAACTTCCCTCAAGGTCCTAGGGAATATCTTGTCCAGACCCAGAGACTTATCCACTTTTATATTCCTTAAAAGCTCCAGTACTTCCTCTTCTTTAATCATCATAGTTTCCATAACTTCCCAACCTGTTTCCCTTATCTTACACAATTCAATATCCTTCTCCTTAGTGAATACCGAAGAAAAGAAATTGTTCAGAACCTCCCCCATCTCCTTTGGCTCCACACATAGCCGTCCACTCTGATTCTCTAAGGGACCAATTTTATCCCTCACTATGCTTTTGCTATTAATATAACGGTAGAAATGCTTGGGACTTATTTTCACCTTACTTGCCAAAATTTCACCTTACTTGCCAAAGCAACCTCATATCTTCTAATTCTTTCTTAAGATTCTTTTTACATTCTTTATATACCTCGAGAACCTCATTTACTCCATGCTGCCTATATTTATTGTAGATATCTCTCTTTTTCCAAACCAAGTTTCCAATATCCCTTGAAAACCATGGCCCTTTCAAGCTTTTAACCCTTCCTTTCAACCTAACAGGAACATAAAGATCCTGTACCCTCAAAATTTCACCTTTCAATGACCTCCATTTCTCTATTACATCCTTCCCATAAAACAAATTGTCCCAATCCACTCTTTCCAAATCCTTTCGCATCTCCTCAAAGTTAGCCTTTCTCCAATCAAAAATCTCAACCCTGGGTCCAGTCCTATCCTTCTCCATAATTATATTGAAACTAATGGTATTGTGATCACTGGACCCGAAGTGCTCCCCAACACATACCTCCGTCACCTGCCCATCTCATTCCCTAACAGGAGATCCAACACTGCCCCTTCCCCTTTTTGTATCCATAGAATCACCTATCTGTCCCCCTAACTGTAGAGTCCCTTATTACTGCTGCCATCCTCTTCCGTTCCCTGCCCTTCTGAGCAACAGGGTCAGATTCAGTGCCAGAGGCACTGCCACTGTTTTTTCTCCCCAACAAACCTCAAAAGTACTTATTGTTGAAGGGGATGGCCACTAGGTTGCTCCCCCTACCATGATTCGGTGATGCCTATAATCAGCCCATAATTCAGTGATGCCTACGATATCATACCTGCCAATCTACAACTGTGCTGCAAGTTCATCTACTTTATTCCTTGCAGTGTCAGCATTCAGATACGATCCCTTCAGTCCTGTATTCACCCTTTTCAATTTTGTCACAGTATGCTCAACCTTTTCATTCCAAATTTGCGCTCTTACCAACATCTGTCTCCACAAACTCTCCACTAACTCTCCTGGTTCACTGTTTCCCATTCCCCTGCAACTCTCATTTCAACCCATCGTGCAGCATTAACAAATCCACCTGCTGGCACATTAGTCTGCCTCCCGTTCAGGTGCAAGCTGTCCCTTCTGACCAGGTCCTACATTCCCTGGAAGAGAGTCCAATGATCCCAAAATCTTATGCCCTCCCTCCCACACTAACTTCTAGCCATGTATTAAACTGTATAATCTTCCTCATTCTGGCCTCACTAGCATGTGGCATGCATAGCAATCCTGAGATCACAACTCTGGAGATCCTGCCCTTTAACTTAGTACCAAACTTCCTGAACTCCCTTTGCAGAACCTCATCATTCATCCTACCTATGTCATTGGTACCTACATGGACCACAACTTCATCCTCCCACTTAAGAATGCTGAGGACTCGGTCCAAGATATCCTAGACCCTGCCCCTCCCTGAACAGTATCCAAGGTGCTATACTTAACTTAATTTATATATTTCTTATTGTAATTCTTTTTTTAGTTATGTCTTGCAATGTACTCCCGCCATAAAACAACAAATATCACAACATATGTCAGTGATATTAAACCTGAATCTGATTTTGAATCTAGGATAAGGGGAAGGGGATAGATTGTGATGGGACCTTCCTCACTCCATGGAATGAACTGCTCAAGAGATCATTTTAATGGCATTCAGAAACCTGAGGAAAAGCACTTACACACAGAAAACTATGTGCCAGGTACAGGATGATGGATAACCACTGATCAACATACACATGGTGGGTCATATCACCTGTTTCCATGCTGTACACCTCTCGGACTCTAAATCCTGTTTTGCTAATTTGATTGGATTTCATGAGAAGTTACAGGACTTCAGTTAGGCATTTCACAAGGTCCAATATGGTAGGCTGGTCCAGAAGGCTAAATTAAGGAAAGAATTAGATCTGAAAGTGGCTTGGTGATAGGAAGAAAGTAGGTAGTGGTGAAAGGCATTTCTGTCTTTGACAGTCTGTAAACAGTGGTGTACTACAGGTAGGACCATATGTGTTTTTTCATTAATGACTGGATTGTGAGAATAGGAGGAATGATTAGTACATTAGGAGATGACATGAAATTTCATGGTGTTGTGAATGGCAAGTACAGCTACACGGGATAAATAACATGGAGAAAACACCAGTGCAGATCAGGCAATACAACCCACCATGTTTGAACTGACCATGATCAGCTTGCTTATACATGCTCCTCCTTCCTCTGTTCCCTTCCTGTCCAAATGCCTCAAACTTTGCTACCAGATCTGCTTCTACTACCTATTCAGGCAGAACATTCCAGGAACCTACCAAACTGTGGGTTAAATAAAAAATTCTTGTCTTGCACATCTCTTTTAAATTTTCACCCTCTCTTGAGTATTTGACATTTCTTTTCTGGAAAAAAGATTCTAACTGTCTACCCTATCTCAGCCAGTCATTATTTTATAAACTTCTTTCAGTTGCCTCTCAACCTCTGATGATCCAGAGAATATAATCCAAGTTGTCCAACCTCTCCTCATAGCTAATCCTCTCTAATTTAGGCAACATCCTGGTGAGTGACAACAGTGATTGGTGAAGAAAGGATATAGCATAGCTGGGGGACAAAGAAATGGCAGATGAACTTAATGAGTACTTTCATCAGTCTTCATTGTGGAAGACACTAGCAGTGTGCCAACAGTCTGTGAGTGTCAGCGAGCAGGAGTGAGTACCATTGTTACAAGATAAGCCTACAAGGGGAGAGGCTGTACTTGATCTGGTATTGGGAAATGAACCTGGTCAGGCGTCAAGTCTCTCAGTGGGAGAGCATTTTGGAGCTAGTGATCACAATTTTATCTCCTTTACCATAGCATCGAAGAGGGATAGGAACAGACAAGTTAGGAAAGTGTTTAATTGGAGTAAGGGGAAATATGAGGCTAACAGGCAGGAACTTAGAAGCATAAATTGGAAACAGATGTTCTCAGGGAAACGTATGGCAGAAATGTGGCAAATGTTCAGAGGATATTTGCGTGGAGTTCTGCACAGGTAAGTTCCAATGGATGGTAGGGTACAGGAACTGTAGTGTACAAAGGTTGTTGAAAAACCTTGTCGAGAAGAAAAGAAAAGCTTACGAAAGGTTCAAAAAACCAGGTGATGATAGAGACCTAGAAAATTATAAGGCGAGCAGGAATGAAATTAGGAGAGCCAGAAGGGGCCATAAGAAGGTCTTGGAGAGCAGAATTGAAGAAAACCCCAAGGTATTCCACAAGTATGTCAAGAACAAGAGGATAAGATGTCAGAGAATAGAACCAATCAAGTGTGACAGTGGAAAAGTGTGTATTGAACCAAAGGAGATAGCAGAGGTACTTAATGAATACTTCAGTATTCACTACGGAAATGGATCTTGGCGATTCTAGGGATGACTTACAGCAGACTGAAAAGCTTGAGCATATAGACATTAAGAAAGAGGATGTGCTGGAGCTTTTTGAAAGCATCAAGTTAAATAAGTCACTGGGACCGGATGAGATATACCTCAGGCTACTGTGGGAAGTGAGGGAGGAGATTGTTCAGCCTCTAGCAATGATCTTTGCGTCATCAATAGAGACGGGACAGGTTCCAGAGGATTGGAGGGTGCAGATGTAGTTCCCTTCTTCAAGAAAGCGCGTAGAGATAGTCTAGGAAATGATGGACCAGCAAGTCTTACCTCAGTCGTTGGTACGTTGATGGAGAAGATCCTGAGAGGCAGGATTTATGAACATTTGGAGAGGCATAATATGATTAGGAATAGTCAGCACGGCTTTGTCAAGGGCGGGTTGTGCCTTACGAGCCAGACGCACTTTTTTGAGGATGTAACTGAACACATTGATGAAGGTAGGGCAGTAGATGTAGTGTATATGAATTTCAGCAAGGCATTTGATAAGGTACCCCATGCAAGGCTTATTGAGAAAGTAAGGAGGCATGGGATCCAAGGATTCCTTACTTTGCGGATCCAGAACTGGTTTGCCCACAGAAGGCAAAGAGTGGTTGAAGACTGGTCATATTCTGCATGGACGTCAGTGACCAGGGTATGCCTCAGGGATCTGTTCTAGGACCCTTCCTCTTCATGATATTTGTAAATGACCTGGATGAGGAAGTGGAGGGATGGGTTAGTACATTTGCTGATGACGCAAAGATTGGTAGTGTTGTGGATTGTGTGGAGGGCTGTTAGAGGTTACAGTGGGACATTGATAGGATGCAAAACTGGGCTGAGAAGTGGCAGATGGAGCTCAACCTAGATAAGTGTGAGGTGGTTCATTTTGATAGGTCAAATATGATGGCAGAATATAGTATTAATGTTACGACTCTTGGCAGTGTGGAGGATCAGAGGGATCTTGGGGTCTGATTCCATAGGACACTCAAAGCTCCTGTGCAGGTTGACTCTGTGGATAAGAAGGTATACGGTGTATTGGCCTTCATCAACCGTGGGATTGAGTTCAAGAGCTGAGAGGTAATGTTACAGCTATATAGGACCCTGGTCAGACCCCACTTGGAGTACTGTGCTCAGTTCTGGTCACCTCACTACAGGAAGGATGCGGAAACTATAGAGAGAGTGCAGAGGGGATTTACAAGGATGTTGCCTGGATTGGGAAGCATGCCTTAAGAGAATAGGTTGAGTGAACTCGGCCTTTTCTCCTTGGAGTGATGGAGGATGAGAGGTGACCTGATAGAGGTGTATAAGATGATGAGAGGCATTGATCGTGAGGATAGTCAGAGGCTTTTTCCCAGAGCTGAAATGGATAACACAAGAGGGCACATTTTTAAGGTGCTTGGAAGTAGGTACAGAAGGGACTTCAGGGGTAAGTTTTTTTACACAGAGAGTGGTGAGAGCATGCAATGGGCTGCTTGCAACTGTGGTGGAGGCAGGTACAATAGGATCTTTTAAGAGACTTCTGGATAGGTACATGGAGCTTAGAAAGATAGAGGGCTATGGGTAACCCTTGGTAATTTATAAAGTATGTACATGTTCAGCACATCATTGTGGGCCAAAGGGCCTGTATTGTGCTGTAGTATTTTCTATGTTTCTATATTTCTATTGCTATTACAAAGGAAAAAGTGCTAGGCAAACTGAAAGGTCTTAAGGTGGATAAATCGCACTGATCAGGTGGACTACATTCCAGAGTCCTGAGAGAGGTTGCTGAGGAGAGAACGGATGCTGGGGGTATTCTATAGGCCCCCAGGTAGCAGCAGAGATACAGAGGAGCAGATTGGGAGGCAGATTTTGGAAAGGTGCAAAAATAACAGGGTTGTTATCATGGGTGACTTTAACTTCCCTAATATTGATTGGCACCTGATTAGTTCCAAGGGTTTAGATGGGGCAGAGTTTGTTAAGTGTGTCCAGGATGGATTCCTGTCACAGTATGTGGACAGGCCGACCAGGGGGAATGCCATACGAGATCTAATACTAGGTAATGAACTGGGTCAGGTCACAGATCTCTCAGTGGGTGAGCATCTGGGGGACAGTGACCACCGCTCCCTGGCCTTTATAATTATCACGGAAAAGGATAGAATCAAAGAGGACAGGAAAATTTTTAATTGGGAAAAGGCAAATTATGAGGCTATAAGGCTAGAACTTGCCGGTGTGAATTGGGATGATGTTTTTGCAGGGAAATGTACTATGGACATGTGGTCGATGTTTAGAGATCTCTTGTGGGATGTAAGGGATAAATTTGTCCCAGTGAGGAAGATAAAGAATGGTAGGGTGAAGGAACCATGGGTGACAAGTGAGGTGAAAAATCTAGTCAGGTGGAAGAAGGCAGCATACATGAGGTTTAGGAAGCAAGGATCAGGTGGGTCTATTGTGGAATATAGGGAAGCAAGAAAGGAGCTTAAGAAGGGCCTGAGAAGAGCAAGAAGGGGGCATGACAAGGCCTTGGCGAGTAGGGTAAAGGAAAACCCCAAGGCATTCTTCAATTATGTGAAGAAAAAAAGGATGACAGGAGTGAAGGTAGGACCGATTAGAGATAAAGGTGGGAAGATGTGCCTTGAGGCTGTGGAAGTGAGCGAGGTCCTCAATAAATACTTCTCTTCGGTATTCACCAATGAAAGGGAACTTGATGATGGTGAGGACAATATGAGTGAGGTTGATGTTCTGGAGCATGTTGATATTAAGGGAGAGGAGGTGCTGGAGTTGTTAAAATACATTAGGACAGATAAGTCCTCGGGGACTGATGGAATATTCCCCAGGCTGCTCCACGAGGTGAGAGAAGAGATTGCTGAGCCTCTGGCTAGGATCTTTATGTCCTCATTGTCCACGGGAATGGTACCAGAGGATTGGAGGGAGGCAAATGTTGTTCCCTTATTCAAAAAAGGTAGTAGGGATAGTCCGGGTAATTATAGACCAGTGAGCCTTACGTCTGTGGTGGGAAAGCTGTTGGAAAAGATTCTTAGAGATAGGATCTATAGGCATTTAGAGAATCATGATCTGATCAGGGACAGTCAGCATGGCTTTGTGAAGGGCAGATCGTGTCTAACAAGCCTGATAGAGTTCTTTGAGGAGATGACCAGGTATATAGATGAGGGTAGTGCAGTGGATGTGATCTATATGGATTTTAGTAAGGCATTTGACAAGGTTCCACACAGTAGGCTTATTCAGAAAGTTAGAAGGCATGGGTTCCACGGAAGTTTGGCCAGGTGGATTCAGAATTGGCTTGCCTGCAGAAGGCAGAGGGTGGTGGTGAAGGGAGTACATTCATATTGGAGGATTGTGACTAGTGGTGTCCCACAAGGATCTGTTCTGGGACCTCTACTTTTCATGATTTTTATTAACGACCTGGATGAAGGGGTAGAAGGGTGGGTTGGCAAGTTTGCAGACGACACAAAGGTTGGTGGTGTTGTAGATAGGGTAAAGAGGATTGTCAAAAATTGCAGAGAGACATTGATAGGATGCAGAAGTGGGCTGAGAAGTGGCAGATGGAGTTCAACCCAGAGAAGTGTGAGGTGGTACACTTTGGAAGGACAAACTCCAAGGCAGAGTACAAAATAAATGGCAGGATACTTGGTAGTGTGGAGGAGCAGAGGGATCTTCGGGTACATGTCCACAGATCCCTAAAAGTTGCCTCACAGGTGGATAGGGTAGTTAAGAAAGCTTATGGGGTGTTAGCTTTCATAAGTGGAGGGATAGAGTTTAAGAGTCGCAATGTAATGATGCAGCTCTATAAAACTCTGGTTAGGCCACACTTGGAGTACTGTGTTCAGTTCTGGTCACCTCACTATAGGAAGGATGTGGAAGCATTGGAAAGGGTACAGAGGAGATTTACCAGGATGCTGTCTGGTTTAGAAAGTATGCATTATGATCAGAGATTTAGGGCTTTACTCTTTGGAGAGGAGGATGAGAGGAGACATGATAGAGGTGTACAAGATAATAAGAGGAATACATAGAGTGGATAGCCAGCGCCTCTTCCCCAGGGCACCACTGCTCAATACAAGAGGACATGGCTTTAAGGTAAGGGGTGGGAAGTTCAAGGGGGATATTAGAGGAAGGTTTTTTACTCAGAGAGTGGTTGGTGCGTGGAATGCACTGCCTGAGTCAGTGGTGGAGGCAGATACACTAGTGAAGTTTAAGAGACTACTAGACAGGTATATGGAGGAACTTAAGGTGGGGGCTTATATGGGAGGCAGGGTTTGAGGGTCGGCACAACATTGTGGGCCGAAGGGCCTGTACTGTGCTGTACTATTCTATGTTGTATGTTCTATGCATTGGTCATGATCTTTCAAGAATCACTTAATTCTGGCATGGTCCTGCAAACATTACTCCATGCTTTAAGAAGGGAGGTAGGCAAAAGAATGGGGATTATAAGGCCAGTTAGCCTAACTTCAATGGTTGGAAAAGTGTTGGAGTCCATTATTAGAAACCATAGAAACCATAGAAAAACTACAGCACAGAAACAGGCCTTTTGGCCCTTCTTGGCTGTGCCGAACCATTTTCTGCCTAGTCCCACTGACCTGCACATGGACCATATCCCTCCATACACCTCCCATCCATGTATCTGTCCAATTTATTCTTAAATGTTAAAAAAGAACCCGCATTTACCACTTTGTCTGGCAGCTCATTCCACATTCCCACCACTCTCTGTGTGAAGAAGCACTCCCTAATGTTCCCTTTGAACTTTTCCCCCTTCACCCTTAACCCATGCCCTCTGGTTTTTTTCTCCCCTTGCCTCAGTGGAAAAAGCCTGCTTGCATTCACTCTATCTATACCTATCATAATTTTATATACCTCTATCAAATCTCCCCTCATTCTTCTGTGCTCCAGGGAATAAAGTCCTAACCTATTCAACCTTTCTGGGTAACTGAGTTTCTCAAGTCCCGGCAACATCCTTGTAAACCTTAAGGATAAGGTTTCAGGACACTTGGAGACTAATGATAAATAAGTCAAAATCTGCATGGTTTCTGGGAAGGAAAATCGTGCCTGACAAAACTGTTCTTCAAGGAAGTAACAAGCAGAGTGGACAAAGGAGAGACAGTGGATGTCATTTACTTGGATTTTCAGAAAGCATTTGATAAGGTGCCACACATGAGGCTGCTTAACAAGATAAAATCCTAAGGCATTACAGGAAAGAAACTGGGATGGGAGGAGGGATGGCTGACAGGCAGGAGGCAGCGAGTGGGATTAAAGGGGGCCTTTTCTGGTTGGCTGCCAGTGAACCAGAAAAGTGGTGTTCATCAGGGGTCAGTATTGGGACTGCTACTTTTTACATTGTTTGTCAATGATTTAGATAATAGGATTGATGTCTTTGTGGCAAAGTTTGTGACTGATACGAAGGTAGGTACAGGTGTAGGTAGTGCTGAGGAAGCAGTGCAATTGCATTAGGACTTAAACAAATTGGAAGAATTGGAAAAAAAAGTGTTGGCTGACAGGCAAGAGGAAATGAGTGGGGATAAAGAGAGTTTTTTCTGGTTGGCTGCCAGTGACTAGTAGTTATTCTCAGAGGTCACAATTGGGGACTGCGACTTTTCACATAATTTGTCAATGATTTAGATCATGGAATTGATGGCTTTGTGGCAAAGTTTGTTGATAATACGTAGATGGGTAGAGGAGCAGGTAGTGCAAAAGAAGCAATGTGGTTGCCGAAGGACAGAAAAGTTGTAAGAATGGGCAAAAAAATGTCAGATGGACTACAGTGTTGGGAAATATATGATAATGCATTTTGGTAAAAGGAACAATAGTGCAGACTAGTATCTAAATGGGGAGAAAAGTTAAACATCAAAGGTGCAAAGGACCTTAGAGTCCTTGTACAAGACTGCCAGAAGGTTAATTTACAAGTGGAGTCTGTGGTAAAGAAGGCAAATGCAATGTTGGCATTTATTTCAAGGGGAATAGAATATAAAAGCAAGGAGATAATACTGAGGCTTTATAAGACACTACTCAGGCCACACTTGGAGTATTGTCAACAGTTTTGGGCTCCATGTCTCAGAAAGGATGTGTTGTCATTGGAGTGAATCCAGAGGAGGTTCACAAGGATGATTCCTGGAATGAAGGGGTTAAGATATGATGAGCATTTGGCAGCTTTTGGCTGGAATTTTGTAGAATGCAGGGGGATTTTATTGAAACCTATCAAATGTTGAAAGGAATTTATAAATTGGTTTTGAAGAGGATGTTTTCTTTGCGGTGTTGGAGGTTTAGGTATCCAGAGTTAGAGGACACAGCCTCAAGATTAAGGGGTGACCTTTTAGAACAGAAGTAATGAAGAATTTTTTAGCCAGAGAGTAGTGAATCTGTGGAATGCTCTGCCATAGACTGCGGTGGAGGCCAAATCCTTGGGTATATTTAAAGCGGAAGTTGATAGTTCCCTAATCGGTCAGGGCATCAAAGGATATGGGGAGAAGGTGAGTGTATGGAGTTGACTGGGATCCTGGATTAAACATGATAGAATGGCAGAGCAGAGTTGATGGGCTTAACGGCCTAATTCTGCTCCTATGTCTTATGGTCTTAGGGACTTAAACAGGAGAAAGTATGCAGGTGCTGGAAATTCAAAGCAACATGCACAAAATGCTGGAAGAACTCAACAGGTCAGGCAGTATCTATGGAAATAAACAAACAGTTGACCTTTCAGACCAAGACCTTTCTCAGGACATCACCTGCCTTGATAGGTTATAGTACCTAATATAAAAGTTAGGATGTTATGTCACATTTGTACAAACTGGTTAGGCTGCCATATCATACGAAAGATGTGCTTGCACTCAGGAGGTGCTGAGGAAATTCACTAGGATATTATCTAGATTGGAGGATCTTGGTCATAGGGAGACTCTGGATAGGCCTGGAGTGACACATTTAGAAAGGCAGAAATAAGCAAGGTACTGAAGGGTACAGATCTAATACAGGCAAATAGGATTTGTGTGGAGGAGCAAAAAGACCAAAGTGAATGTAATGGAATGAAGAGGCCATTTCTGTGCTGAATAACTTTGTGTTTCTCAGTATCTTACTTAAAAATTGCTAAATCTGCAGTTTATTGTATTATTACTTGGTGGACTGTTGGTGGCCCGGGGAATTCTTATACCAATCCTCATTAGCACTTCCTGACAATGTTAAAGCAGTCAGCAATACGGTAGCTTAGCATCTGATCCATCTCCACTCAGAATTCCTGTCATCAGGCTGAATGTCCCAAATGACCAAATGCACCCATGTGGGCACGTCACGTTTTAGCAGAAGAAACATTGGCTGTACAACTACATTCAAACAGTAAACTGTACTTTTTATTCATGAGCTGGGTCACAGTGGTACCTCGCATTTATTTAAATAAACCTCTTGCTTCCTGGGCCTCAGGCTGGGTCTCCATAGCAACGGAAATCCTAGCAGTTCTTTCCGTCAAGGCCTAACAGAGCGCTCTTTCAAAGTGACAGGGAAAAGGGAGTTCTCCTGAGGAACCTACTCCCCATCAATCTCCCACTAACTCCACATTAAACACTTTGGCTCCTTCGAACTTCAGAAATTAAACAGCTCAGGAGTCTGTTTAAGACTGGCTTGATTTAAGAAGAAAAAAAAACAAACCTTGAATGGGATTCCAAATGTCTCCACTTCATCCCAGTGATCTTTAATTTCATACATCAAACTGCAAAAATCAAAACTGGTAGAGGAATTTGCCTGTGGGGCAAACTGGCCAAGATTACTCTGTATAACCTCAGTAAATAAATCAGAATCAGACCTGGTACCCTGACTTGCTGATCTCAGATCCACTCTGCCCCAATAAATGCCAATTTGAACATCTGTTGCAAACCCATTTCCACCCTATCAGCTTTTCTGCCCCTGTCATTTGCCAAGGGCTCTTATAGATATATTAAGAGCCAAAGGATAGCAAGGGACAAAATCAGTCCACTTGAAGATCAATATAGTCATCTGTTCATGAAGCTGACATAGATCAGGGAGATCTTAAATCTAAGTTTTTGCATGTGTATTCACTGGGGAGATGGACACAGAGTCTATAGAACTGAGGCAAAACAGCAGTGAGGTTATGGATCATATATAGATTACAGAGGAGGAGATGCTTGCTGTCCTGAAGAAAATTAGGCTGAACAAATCCCAAGGCCCTGACAAGATGTCCCCTCGGACCTTGTGGGAGGCTAGTGCAGAAATTGCAGATGCCCAAGCAGAGATATTTCCTACGAGAATTGGTGGATGTTGTGTACTTGTATTTTCAGAAGGCCTTTAACAAGATACCACACCTGAGGCTGCTTAACAAGTTAAGAGCCCATGGTATTACAGGAAAGATACTAGCATGGTTAAAGCATTGCTGATTGGCAGGAGGCAAAGAGAGGGAATAAAGGGAGCCTTTTCTGGTTGGCTACTGGTGACTAGGGCTATCCCACAAGAGTTGTGTTGGGACTGCTATTTGTATGTCATATGTCAGTGACTTGAGTGATAGAATCGATGGTTTTGTAGCCAAGTTTGCAGATGAAACAGAGATAGGTGGAGGGGTAGGTAGCTTAGAGCAGTGGTCCCCAACCTCTGGGCCGCAGACCGATACATTGCCATGAAGAATGCAGTGGTGCAGTGGTAGTTGGGATGCACCCAGCATATCTTCAAGAAAAAAAGCCTAAATAAACAAGCTAATTACTAATGTGCCACCTGGCACTTAAATGTCGGCCCAGACTGAGGCGACATTTACGTGCCAGGCAGCACCTAATTAATTAGCTTTTTTATTAGGCTTTTTCTCTTAAAGAATTGCTGGGTGCGTTCTGACTACCGCTGCACCACTGCATTCTTCGTGGCAATGTATCGGTCCGCGACCTGGAAGTTGGGGACCACTGGCTTAGAGGATGTAGAGGGGCTCCCCTGGTGTCATGGATTCTTGATTACCTGACTGGCAGACCACAGTACGTGCGCTTGCAACACTGTGTGTCTGACAGAGTGATCAGCAGCACTGGGGCTCCACAGGGGACTGTCTTGTCTCCCTTTCTCTTCACCATTTACACCTCGGACTTCAACTACTGCACAGAGTCTTGTCATCTTCAGAAGTTTTCGGATGACTCTGCCATAGTTGGATGTATCAGCAAGGGAGATGAGGTCGAGTACAGGGCTACTGTAGGAAACTTTGTCACATGGTGTGAGCAGAATTATCTGCAGCTTAATGTGAAAAAGACTAAGGAGCTGGTGGTAGACCTGAGGAGAGCTAAGGTACCGGTGACCCCTGTTTTCATCCAGAGGGTCAGTGTGGACATGGTGGAGGATTACAAATACCTGGGGATACGTATTGACAATAAACTGGACTGGTCAAAGAACACTGAGGCTGTCTACAAGAAGGATCAGAGCCATCTCTATTTCCTGAGGAGACTGAGGTCCTTTAACATCTGCTGGACGATGCTGAGGATGTTCTACGAGTCTGTGGTGGCCAGTGCTATCATGTTTGCTGTTGTGTGCTGGGGCAGCAGGCTGAGGGTAGCAGACACCAACAGAATCAACAAACTTATTCATGAGGCCAGTGATGTTGTGGGGATGGAACTGGACTCTCTGACGGTGGTGCCTGAAAAGAGGATGCTGTCTAAGTTGCATGCCATCTTGGTCAATGTCTCCACTACATAATGTACTGGGTGGGCACAGGAGTACATTCAGCCAGAGACTCATTCTTCCAAGATGCAGCACAGAGCGTCATAGGAAGTCATTCCTGCCTGTGGCCATCAAACTTTACAACTCCTCCCTTGGAGGGTCAGACACCCTGTGCCGATAGGCTGGTCCTGGACTTATTTCATAATTTACTGGCATAATTTACATATTACTATTTAACTATTTATGGTTCTATTACTATTTATTATTTATGGTGCAACTGTAACGAAAACAAATTTCCCCCTGGGATCAATAAAGTATGACTACTACTACTACTACTACTACTACTACTACTACTATAGAAGGATTTAGACAGATTAGGAGAATGGGCAAAGAAGTGGCAGATGGAATATAGGATTGAGGAGTGTCTGGTCATGCACTTTGGTAGAATAAATGAAAGCGTAGACTATTTTCTAAATGGAGAAAAAAATTCAAAAATTTGAGCTACTAAAGGACATGGGAGTCTTTGTGCAGGTTTCCCTAAAGGTTAACTTGCAGGTTGACTCCGTGGTGATGTTAACGTTCATTTCAAGACTAGAATATAAAAGCAAGGAGGTGGTGTTGAGGCAACATACACAAAATCCTGGAGGAACTCAGCAGGCTAGGCAGCATCTACAGAAAAGAGCACAGTCGACTTTTTGGGCCAAGACCCTTCATCATAACATCCTGATGAAGGGTCTCGGCCCAATACATCAACTATGCAGATTTTCTCTTGATGTTGAGGTTTTATAAAGCACTGGTGGGGCCTCATTTGGAGTACTGTGAGTAGTTTTGGGCCGCTTATCTTAGAAAGATGTACTGACATTGAAGAGGGTTCAAAGGAAGTTCAAAAATGATTCCAGGATTCAAAGGCTTATCATATGAAGAGCAATTGATGACTCTTGGGCCTGTACTCACTGGAATTCAGAAGAATGAGGGGCACCTCATTGAAACCTATTGAATGTTCAAAGGAGTCAAAGGAGTCAGTGAATGTGGAGAGAACATTTCCGGTGATGGGGGAGTCTAAGACCAGAGGACACAGCCTCAGAATAGAGGGGCATTCTTTTAGAACAAAGATGAAGAGGAATTCTTTTAACCAGAGAGTGGTAATCAGTGGAATTTGTTGTCACAGGTGGCTGTGGTGGTCAAGTCTACATAGGCATCCGTTAGTCTCATGAGACCATGGATTTGCGCCTTGGAAGGTTTCTAGGGCACAGGCCTGGGCAAGGTTGTAAGGAAGACCAGCAGTTGCCCATGCTGCAAGTCTCCCCTCTCCACGCCACCGATGTTGTCCAACGGAAGGGCATTAGGACCCATACAGCTTGGCACCAGTGTCGTCGCTGAGCAATGTATAGTTAAGTGCCTTGCTCAAGGACATAACACGCTGCCTCAGCCAAGGCTCGAACTAGCGACCTTCAGATCACTAGACAAACACCTTAACCACTTGGCCATGTGCCAACACAAGTCTATGTGTATATTTAAGACAAAGGTTGATAGATTTTTGATTAGTCAGGGCATGAAGGAATACAGAGAGAATATCCTTGTGGTAGGTTTGCTGAAGCTTTTGGGATGGTTTAAACTAATATGGCAAGATGACAGGAAACAGGATGATAAAGTTGAGAGTGAGCCAGCACATTTACAATCAGATGATGGGTGTAAAATGAATGTAAGGAAGGACAAGCCAATGATTGGGTACAAATGAAGACAGAGCAAAGAGTTGAATTATACCACAGAGCTAAATTCAAACGGGTGAAGAATGCAGTATGAAGGTGTTGTGTTTAAATGCACGTAGTATTTGTAATAAAATACAAACTTGAATACAAATAAGATTGTCAAACTTCGCCAGCTTGGTATCAGCCCATCCCTCTGCAATTGGACCTTGGACTTTCTGACTAACAGACCCCAATCAGTTAAGTTAGACAATCTCTCCTCCTCCACTCTCACCCCGAACACCAGCATACCTCAAGGCTGTGTGCTGAGCCTTCTTCTGTACTCCCTTTTCACCTATGACTGCATTCCTGTACATGGTTCTAACTCCATAATCAAGTTCGCAGACGACACCACGGTGGTTGGCCCAATCAGGGAGGATGACAAGACGGCCTACGGGGATGAGGTCCAGCACCTGGCCACGTGGTGTGCCGACAACAACCTGGCCCTTAACACCCAAAAGACCAAGGTGATCATTGTGGACTTCAGGCATGCTAGGAGCCACACTCACATCCCCATCTACACCAATGGAAATGCAGCGGAGCATGTATCAAGCTTCAAATTCCTTGGTGTCTACATTTCCGAGGATCTCACCTGGTCCCTGAACTCCTCCATCCTGGTCAAAAAGGCGCAACAGCACCTTTATTTCTAGCGGAGCATCAAGAAAGCTCACCTCTGTCCCAGGATACTGACGGAATTTTACCGCTGTACCATTGAGAGCATACTCACCAACCGTATCTCAGTGTGGTATGGCAATTGTCCTGTATCAGACCGCAAAGCACCCCAGAGTGTGGTGAAAACTGCCCAGCGGATTATCGGCACCCAATTGTCTACCGTTGAGAACATCTACCATAAACGCTGCCTGGGCAGGGCGAAAAGCATTATCAAGGATGCATCTCACCCTAACCATGGACTTCTTACTCTCCTCCCATCTGGTAGGTGCTACAGGAGCCTCCGCTCCCGCACCAGCAGGCACAGGAAGAGCTTCTTCCCTGAGGCTGTGACCCTGCTGAACCTCACATCACAGTGCTAAGCAGTATTGCACCCATATTGTACTGTCTCAGTACTTTTATATTTGTGTGCTGTAGCACTTACTTTTTATTCGTAGTTATTTTGTAAATAACACTATTCTTTGCATTTCTGGTCAGATGCTAACTGCATTTCATTGGCTTTGTATCTGTACTCGGCACAATGACAATAAAGTTGAATCTAATCTACCGGTAATCTAATCTAATAAAGTGGATGAACTCGTGGCACAGAGATTGGTTGGTATGATGTTGTGGGTATCACTGAGTCATGATTGAAAGAAAGACATAGTTGGAACTTTAATATCAAAGGATATGCTTTGTATCGAAAGAACAGGAAGGAAGGCATAGATGCTCTGTTGGTAAGAGATGGAATTACATCATTAGAAAGCGGTGACATAGGGTCAGAGGATGTTGAATCTCTGTGGGTGGAATTAGAAACTGTAAGGGTAAAAATAAACATATGGAAACCATATATAGGCCTCCAAATAGTAACCAAGATGTGTGGTTGAGATTGCAAAGGGAGCTGGAAAAGGCATGTAACAACGATAATATCACAATTGTAATGGAGACTTCAATATACAAGGAGATTGGGAAAATCAGGTAGGTGTCAGATTGCAAGAGAAGGAATTTGTTGAATGCTTTCAAAATGGCTTTTTAAAGCAGCCTGTGCTTGAGCCTACTTGGGGAAAGGCTATTTTAGATTGGATGTTGTGTAATAATCCAGATTTTATTAGGGAGCTTAAGGTAAAGGAACCCTTCAGAGTCAGTAAACATAATATGATTGAACTCATACTGCAGTTTGAAAGGGAGAAGCATAAGACACATGTATCAGTTTCACAATGGAATAAAGGGAATTACAGAGGCACGAGAGGGGAGTTTGTCCAGGTTGATTGAAGGGGAATACTGACGTGGATTACGGCAAAACAGAGGTGGCTGAAGTTTCTGAGAATAGTTTACAAGGCGCAGGGCAGATATGCTCCACAGGAGAAGTTTTCAAGTGGCAGGGGTAGGCAATCGTGGCTAACAAGGGAGTCAAGGACTGCATAAAAGCCAAGGAAAGGGCATATGATGTAGCAAAAGTGAGTGGGAAGTTGGATGATTGGAAGTTTTTAAAATCCAACAAAAGGCAACTAAAAGCCATATGAAGGGAAAAGATGAAATATGAGGGCAAATAAAAGTTTTATTTCAGTTATATATAGAGTAAAAGGGAGGCTAGAGTTGATATTGGACCACTGGAAAAAGATGCTGGTGAGGTTTTAATGGGGAACAACAAAATGGCAGATGCACTAAATGGGTACTTTGCTTCTGTCTTCACTGTGGAAGACACTAGCAGTGTGCCAGAGGTCTGTGAGTATCAGGGAGCAGGAGTGACTGTCATTGCTATTACAAATGGAAAAAGTTCTAAGCAAACTGAAAGGTCTTAAGGTGGATAAGTCACCTAGACCAGATGGACTGCGTACCAAATTTCTGAAAGGGGTTGCTGAAGAGACAGCAGATGCGTTGCTTATGCTCTTTCAGAATTACTTGATTTTGGCATGCTTCTAGAGGACTGGGAAATTGCAAATGTCACTCCACTCTTTAAGAAGGGAGGAAGGCAAAATAAAGGAAGTTAAACTAAGGAAAGCGTTGGAGTCCATTATTAATGATGCGGTTTCTGGGTACTTGGAGACTAATGGTAAAGTAAGTTAAAGTCAGCATGGTTTCTGTAGAGACAAATCTTGCCTGATAAATCTGTTAGAGTTCTTTGAAGAAGTAACAAGCAGGGTGGACAAAGGAGAGGCAGTGAATGCCATTTACTTAGATTTTCAGAAGTCATTGGATAAGGTGCCACACATGAGGCTGTTTAATGAGATAAAATCCTATGACATTACAGGAAAGATACTGGCATGGATAGAGGAATGGCTGACAGGTGAGGCAACAAGTGGGAATAAGGGGGTCTTTTCTGGTTGACTGCCAGTGACTAGTAGTTTTCCTCAACGGTCACTATTAGGACCATTACTTTTCACATTATTTGTCAATGATTTAGATCATGGAATTGATTGCTTTGTGGCAAAGTTTGTGGATGATACGAAGATGGGTGGAGGGGTAGGTAGTGCAAAGAAAGTAATGTGATTGCAACAGGACTTAAACAAATTGTAAGAATAGGCAAAAAATGGCAGATGGAATACGGTGTTGGGAAATATAGGATAATGCATTTTGGTAAAATGAATAAAAGTGTGGACTATTATCTAAATGAGGAGAAAATTCAAACATCAGAAGTGCAGAGGGACTTAGGAGTCCTCATACAAGACTGCCAGGAGTCTTGATTTACAGGTTGAGTCTGTGGTAAAGAAGGCATATAAGAATATAAGAACATAAGAAATAGGAGCAGGAGTAGGCCATCCGGCTCATTGAGCCTGCCCCGCCATTCAATAAGATCATGGCTGATCTGTCCGTAAACTCAGCTCCATCTACCTGCCTTTTCCCCATAACCCTTAATTCCCTACTATGTAAAAATCTATCTAACTGTATCTAGTGAAGAAGCCCCAACTGCTTCCCTGGGCAGAGAATTCCACAGATTCACCACTCTCTGGGAAAAACAATTTCTCCTCATCTCTGTCCTAAATCTTCTCCCCTGAATCTTGAGGCAATGTCCCCTAGTTCTAGTCTCACCTACCAATGGAAACAACTTTCCTACTTCTATCTTATCTATCCCTTTCAAAAATTTGTATGTTCTTATAAGATCCCCTCTCATTCTTCTGAATTCCAGAGAGTATAGTCTTAGGTGGCTCAATCTCTCCTCATAGGTTAACCCCTTCATCTCTGGATTCAATCTGGTGAACCTCCTCTACACTGCCTCCAAAGCCAGTATATCCCTCCTCAAGTATGGAGACCAGCACTGCACACAGTACTCCAGGTGCGGCCTCACCAGTACCCTGTATAGTTGCAGCATGACCTCCCTGCTCTTGAGTTCAATCCCTCTAGCAATGAAGGCCACATTCCATTTGCCTTCTTAATAACCTGTTGTACCTGCAAGCCAACTTTTTGCGATTCATGAACAAGCACTCCCAAGTCCCTGTGCACAACAGCATGCTGCAATCTTTCACCAATTAAATAATAATCTGCTCTTCTATTATTCCTTCCAAAGTGGATGATCTCGCATTTACCAACGTTGTATTCCGTCTGCTTGACCTTGGCCCACTCACTTAACCTATCTATATCCCTCTGCAGACTCTCCACATCCTCTGTAAAATTTACTTTTCCATTCAGTTTAGTGTCATCAGCAAATTTTGCTATGCTACACTCAGTACCCTCTTCCAAATCATCAATGTAAATGGTAAACAGCTGTGGGCCCAGCACCGACCCCTGCGGCACCCCACTCACCCCTGACTGCCAACCAGAGAAACACCCATTTGTACCAACTGCAATGTTGGCAATGTTTCAAGGGGAATGCAATAGAAAAACAAAGAAATAATTCTGAGGCAGTATAAGACATTAGTCAGGCTACACTTGAGCATTGTCAGAGTTTTGAGCCCTATATCTCAGAAAGGATGTGTTGTCACGTGAAGACTGGTACCCATGATGGAGCTGACTAAATTTATAAGTTTCTGCAACTTACCTGAATCTTGTGCAGCAGCCCCCCCCCCCACCCCTATACCAGACAGTGATGCAGCCAGTCAGAATGTTCTCCACTATACATTTATAGAAGTTTTATTTGACAAACCAAATCTCCTCAAACTCCTGCAGAAATATAGCCGCTGTCTTCCCTTCTTTAGAGCTGCATCAACATGTTGAGTCCGGTTAGGTACTCAGAGATACTGACACCCAGGAATCTGAAATTGCTCTCTCTCTCCACTTCTGATCCCTCTATGAGGATTGATTTCTGTTTCCTCATCTTACCTTTTCTGAAGTGTACAATCAGCACTTTTGTCTTGGTGATATTGAGTACAAGGTTGTTGCTGTTACGCCACTCAACTAACTAGTACATCTGGTTCCTGTATGCCCTTTCATCACTTTCTAAAATTTTGCCAACAATGGTTGCATCATCAGCAAATTTACAGATGGCCTGTCGATTGATAGTGCAGCAATTATTGTCATACGTTCGTGCAGCCACAGATCAACAGCTCCTCCCGTGGAGGGTCAGACACCCTGAGCCAATAGACTGGTCCTGGACTTATTTTTCCATCTGCCATAGTTTGCATTTTGTTGTTTGATTGTTTGTGGTTTTTGTATTGCTATATTTATGCTCTATTCTTGGTTGGTGTGGCTGTAACGAAACCCAGTTTCCCTCGGGATCAATAAAGTACATCTATCTATCTATAATCCAACTTATCTTCCACCGAGTGAACACTGGAATGGCCAACCCCGAACCCAACAAGACTCCTGCATGCCTGCCACACTTCTGCTCCCTTCCACACTGGCTTTGGCATCTCCTTCCCTGGGAAGCAGCAACAAGCCTGGTCTGCACAACAAATGAGGCCATGCAGCTCCCCCACTGTTGGTTTCACAAATGAACCAGACTTGCAGTATTCTACATTACCAATGTCCAACAGGGTTTGCAATCACAAGAAAAAGACAGTAAAGAAATCAATAAGATTGAGAGTGCAAAGAAAATTTATAAGGATGCTGCCAGGTCTTGAGGACCTGAGTTTACAGGGAAAAATTAAATAGGTTAGGATCTTATTCCCTAGAGCGTAGGGAAATGAGGGGAAATTTGATAAAGGTATACAAAATTATGAGGGTATAGATAGAGTTAAGGCAAGCAGGCATTTTCCACTGCGTTGGGTGAGACTAGAACTAGAGGTCAAGTGTTAAGGGTGAAAGGTGAAATATTTAAAGGGTACCTGAGGGGGAACGTCTTCACTCAGAGGGTGGTGTGAGTGTGAAATGAGCTGCCAGCTCAAGTAGTGGATGTGGGTTCAATTGTACAAGGATGAGAGGGGTATGGAAGGTTATTGCCCAGGTGCAGGTCATTGAGACTACATGGAATAATAGTTTGGCATGGACTAGATGGCCAAAGGGCCTATTTATGTGTTGTAGTACTCTATGATTCTAATTCACTTGGTTCCTCTAGACTTGACCTTTCCAAAATATCCTTGGTTGTCATCCAATTTATCATTCCATTATATCCAGAAGCCTGATCGCCATACCATGGCTGGCAAGGCAGAAGGCACATGCAATCCTCAGTAAACTGGTAGACTGGATACAAAATTGGCTTGGTCATGGAAGACATAATAGCAGTAGAGGGGTATCATCCTGAATTTATGTCTCTAACCAGTGGTGTTCCATAGCGATAAGTGCTGGAACCTCTATAGTTTGTGATCTTGATGAAAATATTGGTGAGCTGACTAGTAAATGATCAGATATTACAAAATGGGCTGAGTTGTGCAGAATGAGGAAGATTGTCAAAGAATACAGCAGAACATAGGTTAGTTGGATATTTAGACTAAGAAATGGCAGGCGGTTATCAATCTGGACAAATGTGAGGTGTTGCATTTTGAGAAATCAAATGTAAGAGTGTACGAGTGAATCCCAGGATACCAGAGAAAGATCTTGGGGTGCAAGTCCATTGGTCGTTGAAAACAGAAACCCAAGCTGATTGGATGATAGAGAATGCCTTTGTCACTTGGGGCATAGAACGGTCAAAAATTCATGCTTCAGATGTATCAAACTTTAGTTCAACTACATTTAGATTACTGTGTGCAATTCCGGTCACCCCATTACAGGAAGTCTTGGAGTAGGTGCAGAAGAGGTTCACAAGGATACTGTCTGGAGTGGAGTGTATTAACCATAAGGAGAGATTGATTAAACTTGGATTGTTTTGTCTGGAGTGTCCGAGGCTGAGGGGTGACCTGATAGAGGTTTATAAGTTTATAAGAGGCATAGATAGGGTAGAGAGTCAGAATCATTTTCCCAGAGTGGAAATGTTTAAGATCCAAGAAGTTATATGAGACAAGATTTTACACACAGTGATGGGTGGCTGGAACATGCTGCCAGGGGAGGTGACAAAAACAAATACAATAGCAATATTTACCAATAACTTTGATAAGCATCTTAGTTGGCATGCACCAGCAGGGCTGAAGGGGTTTCCATGTTGCATTAGTCTATGACTCTTTTTTAAGAAGGACTTGCACATGAACAGGCAGGGGATGGAGAGATACAGAATAAGAGCAGATGGGGTTCAGGTTAGCATAGACATTACAAGCCAAAAAGCTCTTCCTGTGCTGTACTGTTCTCCATTCTATGAACTGAGGCTACCAAAAGTCAACCACATTAATGGATCTGAAGGCATATGGAAGCCAGGTCAGTTGGCAGATGTAATTTTTACAAGCTTCAATAGTTCCTACTTACCCTGAGATTACCCTTTCTGAATTTTTAATTCCAAGTTTTTTATTTAATTGGTTAAATTGCTAAGGTCCTATTGTGGTGAAATTCAAACTCATACATCCAGAGATCACAATTCCGGAATTCTGGACCGGCAACTTAACCACTCTGATCTTTTACATCTTCGATAAATCTCTCTGCTAAACTTCTCCGCTACAAAGAGTACCCCCAGTAGATGTACTCCATAATTCCTGGAACTATACAAATGTACTTCATCATTGGGCTCTAAAGTGTGGAGATCAGAACTGGACACAGTCCTCCAGCTGTTGTGATATTCAATTTGTTCTATAAAACAAGATAGAAACATAGAAACGTAGAAAATCTGTGCTGTGCCAAGCATATCCTTAGAAACATAGAAAACCTACAGCACAGTGCAGGCCCTTTGGCCTACAAAGCTGTGCCGAACCTGTCCCTACCTTAGAAGTACCTAGGCTTTACCCATAGCCCTCTATTTTTCTAAGCTCCATGTAGCCACCCAAGAGTCCCTGAAAAGACCCATCGTTTCCGCCTCCACCACTGCCATCGGCAGCCCATTCCACACACTCACCACTCTCTGCGTAAAAAACTTACCCCTGGCATCTCCTCTGTACCTACCTCCAAGCACCTTAAAACTATGCCCTATCATGCTAGCCATTTCAGCCCTGGGGAATAGTCTCTGACTATCCACACGATCAATGCCTCTCATTATCTTATACACCTCTATCAGGTCACCTCTCATCCTCTGTCACTCCAAGGAGAAAAGGCCAAGTTCACTCAACCTATTCTCATAAGGTGTGCTCCCCAATCCAGGCAACATCCTTGTAAATCTCCTCTGCACCCTTTCTATAGTTTCCGCATCCTTCCTGTAGTGAGGTGATCAAAACTGAGCATAGTACTCCAAGTGGGGTCTGACCAGGGTCCTATATAGCTGTAACATTACTTCTCAGCTCTTGAACTCAATCCCACGGTTGATGAAGGCCAATGCACCATATGCCTTCTAAGCCAGCAGCTTTGAGTGTCTATGGACTCAGACCCCAAGATCCCTCTGATCTTCCACACTGCCAAGAGTCTTAACATTAATACTATATTCTGCCATCATATTTGACCAAACAAAATGAACCACCTCACATTTATCTAGGTTGAACTCCATCTGCCACTTCTCAGCCCCGTTTTGCATCCTATCAATGTCCCGCTGTAACCTTTGACAGCCCTCCACACTATCCACAACACCTCTAACCTTTGTGTTATCAGCAAATTTACTAATCCATCCCTCCACTTCCTCATCCAGGTCATTTATAAAAATCACAAAGAGAGGGGGTCCCAGAACAGATCTCTGAGGCACACCACTGGTCACTGACCTCCCTGGAGAATATGACCCATCTGCAACCACTCTTTGCCTTCTGTGGGCAAGCCAATTCTGGATTCACAAAGCAATGTCCCCTTGGATCCCATGCCTCCTTACTTTCTCAATATGCCTTGCATGGGGTACCTTGTCAAATGCCTTGCTGAAATTGATGTACACTACATCTACTGCTCATCAATGTGTTTGGTCACATCCTCAAAAAATTCAATCAGGCTCTTAAGGCACGAACTGCCTTTGACAAAACAATGCTGACTATTCCTAATCATATTATGCCTCTCCAAATGTTCATAAATCCTGCCTCTCACGATCGTCTCCATCAATTTTCATCAGAAGGAGGAGGAGAAGATGGCGGTGCAACACAGCTAGTGTGGCCACTCCGGTGAATGTTATCTGTAATCTGTCAAGTAGGGTGCCGTGCACAATCCTGATTTGATGGAGACAGACATGAGAGAACGGAGGAACACCTAGAGAAACTTCGGAAATGCCTTTTTCGCTGCCGCTGTTACTGTGTGATCCAGAATCTCTGGAGGGGAAGGCCCCAAATCCTCGGATTTGTTTGTTGCTCGGCGGCTGGGATGGGGTCGAAGCGCTCAGCAGAGATGGTGCTCGGTACTCTGTGTCGAAGAGCTGGTCGGAGGCTTGAAGTTTTCAGACGGACTCAGAGTCAGCTGTGGTCGGGTGCTTCCAATGCATCGACAGTTGTCGGTGCCCGGAGGTTTATGGCAGAGAGTTTCTTTCTTCTGCCACCTGCTATCGGGGACTATCAGGAGTCGATCGGAACTTTGAGACTTTTTTTTACCGTTCCCATGGTCTGCTCTTTATCAAGTTATCGTGTTGCTTTGCGCTGCAATTATATGTTATAGTTATGTGGTCTTGTCAGTGTTAGTCTTTGGTTTGTCTTGTTTTTTTTGTGATATCACTCTGGAGGAACATTGTATAATTTCTTAATGCATGCATGCATTTCTAAATGACAATAAATGTGGACTGAGTGTCCTCATAATTTAATCTAATCTAATCTAATTAAAAGCATTTAATTGGTGTAAGGGGAATTATGAGGCTATCAAGCAAGAACTTGGAAGCTTAAATTGGGAAATGATGTTCTCAGGGAAAGGTACGGAAGAAATGTGGCAAATGTTTAAGGAGCATTTGTGTGGAGTTCTGCATAGGTACGTTCCAATGAGACAGGAAAGTTATGGTAGGATACAGGAACTATGGTGTACAAAGGCTGTAGTAGACCTAGTCAAGAAGAAAAGAAAAGCTTACGAAAGGATCAGAGAGCTAGGTAATGTTAGAGATCCAGAAGATTATAAGGCTAACAGGAAGGAGCTTAAGAAAGAAGTTAGGAGAGCAAGAAGGGGCCATGAGAAGGCCTTGGTGGGCAGGATTAAGGAAAACCCCAAGGCATTCTACAAGTACATGAAGAGCAAGAGGATAAGACGTGAAAGAATAGGACCTATCAAGTGTGACAGTGGGAAAGTGTGCATGGAACCGGAGGAAATAGCAGAGGTACTTAATGAATACTTTACTTCAGTATTTACTATGGAAATGGATCTTGGCGATTGTAGTAATGACTTGCAGTGGACTGAAAAGCTTGAGCATGTAGATATTAAGAAAGAAGATGTGCTGCAGCTTTTGGAAAGTATCAAGTTGGATAAATCACCAGGACTGGATGAGATGCAACCCAGGCTACTGTGGAAGGCAAGAGAGGAGATTGCTGAGCCTCTGGTGATGATCTTTGCATGATCAATGGGGACGAGAGAGGTTCCGGAGAATTGGCGGGTTGCGGATGTTGTTCCCTTATTCAAGAAAGGGAGTAGAGATAGCCCAGGAAATTATAGACCAGTGAGTCATACGTCAGTGGTTGATAAGTTGATGAAGAAGATCCTGAGATGCAGGACTAATGAAAATTTGGAGAGGTATAATATGATTAGGAGTAGGCAGCATGGCTTTATCAAGGGCAGGTCGTGCCTTACGAGCCTGATTGAATTTTTTGAGGATGTGAATAAACACATTGATGAAGGAAGAGCAGTAGATGTAGTGCATATGAATTTCAGCAAGGCATTTGATAAGGTACCCCATGCGAGGCTTATTGAGAAAGTAAAGAAACATGAGATCCAAGGGGACAGTGCTTTGTGGATCCAGAACTGGCTTGCCCACAGAAGGAAAAGAGTGGTTGTAGACAGGTCATATTCTGCATGGAGGTCGGTGACCAGTGGTGTGCCTCAGGGATCTGTTCTGGGACCCTTACTTTTCGTGATTTGTATGAATTACTTGGATGAGGAAGTGGAGGGATAGGTTTGCTGATGACACAAAGGTTGGGAGTGTTGTGGATAGTGTAGAGGGCTGTCAGAGGTTGTAGCGGCACATTGATAGGATACAAAACTGGGCTGAGAAGTGGCGGATGTAGTTCAACCCAGATAAGTGTGAGGTGGTTCATTTTGATAGGTCAAATATGATGGCAGAATATAGTATTAATGTTGAGACACTTGGCAGTGTGGAGGATCAGAGGGATCCAGGGGTCCGAGTCCATCGGACACTCAAAGCAGCTGCACAGGTTGACTCTGTGGTTAAGAAGATATACGGTGTATTGGCCTTCATCAATCGTGGAATTAAATTTAGGAGCTGAGAGGTAATGTTGCAACTACATACGACCTTGGTCAGACCCCACTTGGAGTACTGTGCACAGTTCTGGTCGCCTCACTACAGGAAGGATGTGGAAACCATAGAAAGGGTGCAGAGGAGATTTACAAGGATGTTGCCTGGATTGGGGAGCATGCCTTATGAAAACAGGTTGAGTGAACTCAGCCTTTTCTCCTTGGAGCGACAGAATATGAGTGGTGACCTGATAGAGGTGTATAAGATGATAAGAGGCTTTGATTGTATGGATAGTCAGAGGCTTTTTCCCAGGGCTGAAATGGCTGCCACAAGAGGGCACAAGTTTAAGGTGCTTGGGAGTAGGTACAGAGGAGATGTCAGGGGTAAGTTTTTTAGGCAGAGTGGTGAGTGCGTGGAATGGGCTGCTGGCAACGGTGGTGGCAACGAATATGATGGGGTCTTTTAAGAGACTTTTGGATAGGTACATGGAGCTTAGAAAAATAGAGGGCTATGGGTAACCCTAGTAATTTCTAAGGTAGGGACAAGTTCGGCACAACTTTGTGGGCCAAAGGTCCTGTATTGTGCTGTAGGTTTTCTATGTTTTCTCTGTTTCTAACTTCCCAACCATTGAAGTAGAACTCAATGGTCTATAATTTCCTGGGCTCTACTACCTTTATTGAATCAGGGAACAACATCTGCAACCCTCCAATCCTCCGGAACCTCTCCCATCCCCATTGACAATGCAAAGATCATTGCCAGAGGCTCAGCAATCTCCTCCCTCGCCTCCCACAGTATACTGTATGCTTTCCTAGCAGTCTCTCAATATGTCCTCCCACTCTGAAAAATTTATGCACAGGTCTCTCTGGCACTGCATTGTGTCTCCCCCCTCTGCTGTTACTCCTGTTACTCTGTGTGTCTGTCCATTTATCCAGTCCATCCCTGAATATTTGGAATGATTATTCACCATAATTATGAGCTTCATGTTGTTGACAAATCTGGAAATGTCTAAATCATAAACATTTATACATTTCTATATCACTATGGTTTTTAAAAATATTTTTAAAAACAGCATTTACTCTAGCAGTGACACTAGGGAACATCACTGTTGTCCTGCAACCTGAAAACTAACCACTGCCTTCTGCATTTATTGGCTGATTTCCTATCCAGGCTGCTCCAAGTACTCAAAAGCTGATATTACAGACCTCGGTTATAGTTGCCAGTCATTTCACAGGGACTTCTGATAACTAAACAGATGTCATCCATTGTATTCCTTCATCAATGTACCCTCTAATCTCATAAAAATATTCAATCAAGTTGGTCGAACATAATTTGCTTTTACAATCCATAGAGTCATAGTGAAGTACAGCACAGAAACATGCCCTTCAGCTCATCTAGTCCATGTTGAAACCATTTAAAAGTGCCTACTCCCAACAACCTGCAACTGGACCATAGTCCTCCATATTCCTACCACCTATGTACCTATCCAGGCTTCTCTTCAATATTGAAATTGAGCTTGCATAGACCATTTGTGCTGGCAGCTCATTCCACAGTCTCACAACCCTCTGAATGAAGAAGTTCCCCTCATGTTCCCCTTAAACTTTTCACCTTTCACCCTTATGCCATGGCCTCTGATTGTAGTCCCACCAAACCTCAGTGCAAAACAGCCTGCTTGCATTTACCCTATCTGTACCCCTCATAATTTTGTACACCCCTGTCAAATGTTCTTTCAGTCTTCTATGTTCTAAAGAATACAGTCCTAACCTATTTGAATTTTCCTTATAAATCAGGAGCTCCAGACCCAGCACCATCCTTGTAAAGTCTCTACACTCTTTCAACCTTGACCAAAACTGCACACAATATTCCAAATTAGACCTCACCAACATCTTATACAACTTCAGCATAAAATCCCATCTTCTGTACTCAATACATTGATTTATGAAACCAATGTGCCAAAAGCTTTCTTTACAACTCTGTCTACCGGTGACACCACTTTCAACAAATTATGTACCTGTATTTGCAGATCCCCTTGCTTTACCACACTGTTCTGTGCCCTACAACCTCCCCTGGGTGGTCCTACTGAAGTGCAAAACCTCGTACTTGTCTGCATTAAATTCCACCTGCCATTTTACACCCTATTTTTCCAGCTGATGCAAAACCCTCTGCAGGGAGTCAGACAGGCGATTCTGTGGATGCAGGAAAGAAACACGGATGATAGTTTGCCTCCCAGGTCCCAGGGTCTGGGATGTTTATGATCACGTCCATGATATCCTGAAGTGGGAAGTTGAACAGCCAGAGGTCGTGGTACATATTGGTACCAACGACATAGGTGGAAAAAAGAGGAGGTCCTGGAAACAGACTACAGGGAGTTAGGAAGGAAGTTGAGAAGCAAGACCTCAAAGGTAGTAACCTCAGGATTACTGCCTTGTCACTCGACAGTGAGTATAGGAATAGAGTGAGGTGGAGGATAAATTCGTTGCTAAGGGATTGGAGCGGGGACAGGGATTCAGATTTCTGGAACATTGGGACCTCTTTTGGGACAGACTTGACCTGTACAAAAAGGATGGATTGCACTTGAATCCAAGGGCGACCAATATCCTGGCAGGGAGGTTTGCTAAGACTGTTGGGGAAAGTTTAAAGTAGAATTGCTGGGGGGTGGGCACTGAACTGAAGAGATGGAGGAAAGGGCTCACAAATAGAGAAAGCTTGGAGACAGTGCTAGAGGGAAGATAAGCAGGTGATAGAGAAGGGATACGCTCAGACCGATGGTTTGAGATGTGTCTATTTTAATGCAAGAAGCATCATGAACAAAGCGGGTGAGCTTAGAGCGTGGATCAGTACTTGGAGCTATGATGTTGTGGCCATTATAGAGACTTGGATGGCTCAGGGGCAGGAATGGTTACTTTGAGTGCCAGGCTTTAGATGTTTCAGAAAGAAAAAGGAGGGATGGAAAAGAGGTGGGGGCATGGCACTGCTGATCAGAGATAGTGTCACGGCTGTAGAAAAGGAGGAGATCCAGAGGAGATTCAGAGGAGATTTCAGAGTGGAAAAGTGTGTATGGAACCAGAGGAGATAGCAGAGGTACTTAATGAATACTTTACTTCAGTATTCACAACGATAAAGGATCTTGGCGATTGTAGGGATGACTTGCAGCAGACTGAAAAGCTTGAGCGTATAGACATTAAGAAGGAAGATGTGCTGGAGCTTTTGGAATGTATCAAGTTGGATAAGTCAAAGGGACCGGACAAGATGTACCCAGGATACTGTGGGAGGCGAGGGAGGAGATTGCTGAGCCTCTGGCAATGATCTTTGCATCATCAATGGGGACGGGAGAGATTCCAGAGGATTGGAGGGTTGCAGATGTTGTTCCCTTATTCAAGAAAGGGAGTAGAGATAGCCCAGGAAATTATAGACCAGTGAATCTTACTTCAGTGCTTGGTACGTTGTGGAGAAGATTCTAAGAGGCAGGATTTATGAACATTTGAAGAGGCATAATATGATTAGGAATAGTCAGCACGGCTTTTTCATAGGCAGTTTGTGCCTTACAAGCTGGATTGAATTTTTTGAGGATGTGACTAAACACGTTGATGAAGGTAGAGCAGCAGATGTAGTGTATATGGATTTCAGCAAGTCATTTAATAAGGTACCCCATGCAAGGCTTATTGAGAAAGTAAGGAGGCATGGGATTCTTAAGGGGACCTTGCTTTGTGGATCCAGAAATGGCTTCCCCCAGAAAGCAAAGAGTGGTTGTAGACGGGTCATATTCTGCATGGAGGTTGGCAACCAGTGGTGTGCCTCAGGGATCTGTTCTGGGACCCCTTCTCTTTGTGTTTTTTATAAATGACCTGGATGAAGAAGAGGAGGGATGGGTTAGTAAATTTGCTGATGACACAAAGGTTGGGGGTGTTGTGGATAGTGTGGAGGGCTGTCAGAGGTTACAGCAGGACATCAATAGGATGCAAAACGGGGCTGAGAAGTGGCAGGTGGAGCTCAACCCAGATAAATGTGAGGTGGTTCATTTTGGTAGGTCAAATATGATTGCAGAATATAGTATTAATGATAAGACTCTTGGCAGTGTGGAGGATCAGAAGGATCTTGCGGTCCGAGTCCATAGGACACTCAAAGCTGCTGCGCAGGTTGACTCTGTGGTTAAGAAGGCATACGGTGTATTGGCCTTCCTCAGCTTGTGGGATTGAGTTCAAGAGCCGAGAGGTAATGTTGCAGCTATATTGGACCCTGGTCAGACCCCACTTGGAGTACTGTGCTCAGTTCTGGGCACTTCACTACAGAAAGGATGTGGAAACTAGAACAGGTGCAGAGTAGATTTACAAGGATGTTGCCTGGATTGGGGAGCACACCTTATTGGAATAGGTTGAGTGAACTCAGCTTTTTCTCTTTGGAGCGATGGAGGATGAGAGGTGACCTGATAGAGGTGTATAAGATGATGAGAGGTATTGATTGTGTGGATAGTCAGAGGCTGAAATGGCTATCACGAGAGGGCAGAGTTTTAAGGTGCTTGGAAGCAGGTACAGAGGAGATGTCAGGGGTAAGTTTTTTTACACAGAGAGTGGTGAGTGTGTGGAATGGTCTGCCGGGAACGGTGGTGGAGGCAGATATGATAGGGTCTTTTAAGAGGCTCCTGGACAGGTACATGGAGCTTAGAAAAATAGAGGGCTATGGGTAACCCTAGATAATTTCTAAAGTAAGTACATGTTCTGCACAGCATTGTGGACTGAAGGGCCTGTATTATACTGTAGGTTTTCTATGTTTCCATGTCTCAAATCACTGACTCAGTGTATAATATCTCCATGACTTCCTCCTTTTCTGCAGTGGTGATACTATCCCTGATTAGCAGTGCCACTCCCCAACCTCTTTGGCCTCCTTTTCTGTCCTTTTTGAAACATCTAAAGTCCAGCACACTCAGCAGCCATTCCTGCCTCTGAGACATCCAAGTCTCTGTAATGGCCATGATGTCATAGTTCCAATATTGATCCATGCTCTGTTCATCCATCTTGTTTACAGCATGAAAATCTCAAACCATCTCACATGAGACACTTCTCAAACCATCTGGCTGACTGTATCTATGCTCTGTCATCTGCTTATCTTTCTTTACAAACTCCCTACAAGCTGCCTCTATTTGTGTGCAAAACACCCCATCCTCTGCCTCTTCAGTTTGGTTCCCATTCCCCTGCAGATCTAGTTTAAACCCTCCCCAATAGCATTAGCAAACTTCCCTTCCCAAGATATTGGTTCCCCTCTAGATCAGGTGCAACCAATCCCATTTGTACAGGTCACCCCTTCCCCAGAAAAGGTTCCAATGATCCAAGAACTTGAAATCCTAACCCCTGCACCATCTCCTCAGCCACTCATTCATTGCACTATCTTTCCATTCTGACCTTCCCTAGCTAATGGCACTGGGAGTAATCCAGAGACTACTACTTTGGAAGTCCTGCTCTTCGGCTTCCTTCCCAACTCCCTGAACCTCATGCACAGCACATCTACCCCTCTCCTGCTTATGTCATTGGTACCAACATGTAACATGACCTCCAGCTGCTCACCCTCCCCTTCAAGAATATTCTGGAAATGTTCAGAGACATCCTAGACCTTAGCACCCAGGAGGCAACACACTATCTTGGTGTCTCTTTTGCTGCCGCAGAATCTCTTATCCGTCCTCCTAACTATCCAGTCCCCTATGACTATTGCTCCACTGGACTTCACCCTACCCTTCTGGTCTGGCTGCTGCTGCCTTGTCCAGATAGGTCATCCCTCTTAGCACTACCTACCCCTCCACCTTAGAGGAATAGCCGCAAGGGGACACTGCACTGACTTCTTTCTCCCTATACCTCTCTCGGTGCTCACCCATCTACTCCCCGAATTCCACACTCTAGGTGTAAAAGTCACATCTATCAATTGCTCTGCCTCCCGGATGATCCTTAGTTCATCCAACCCCAGCTCCAGCTCCTTAATGTGGTCTTTCAGGAGCTGGAGTTGGCTGCACTTCCCACAGGTGTAATCATCAGGGAGATCATCAGGTTCCATGAATTCCACATCCTACAGGAGGAGCATACCACTGCCATATCTTCCATCCTGCCTGCACTATGCAATGGACAATGAAGACCAAATCAGCAATAACGAAAGGAAAACCTAATACTTCTAATCTGTTTCTTTGGCCTCAGCCTCTTCTCATTGAAGCCTCTTGAGTCAAAGCCTGACACTCTGGCTCTTACTGCTGGCCTACCCCCAACAATGGCCACACCGACAATGGCCACCCTGTTTGTCCATTCGGTACTCTTATTTAATACTCTTATTTAATTTAATGCTCTGCTCACTTTGCTGATTGGGCCTCTGGAATATCTTCATATCATCTGTCAACTTTGCCACAAAGCCATCAATTCCATTATCTAAATCACTGACAAACAATGTGAAAAGTAGTAGTCCCTATACTGACCCCAGAGGAACACCAGTAATCATGTTACATCCATCATCTACCTGTAAACCTGCTGGCTCATCCTTAGCTCTGTCATACTGGGTCCCATCTCCCTGCCACACTAGTTTAAACCACTCCTAACAGCTCCAGCAAACTTGCCCACAATGATATTGGTCCTCGTCAGATTCAAGGCATCCAGTCCCTTTTGTATAGGTCCCGTCTGCCAGAAGAGGTTCCAATTATCCAGAAATCTGAATCCCTGCCCCCACTCCAATTCTTCAGCCATATATTTATCCTCCATCTCACTCTATTCCTATACTCACTGTCACATGGCACAGGCAGCAATCCCGAAATTATTACCCTTGAGGTCCTGCTTCTCAGCTTCCTTCCTAACTCCCTGTATTCTGCTTTCAGGACCTCATCCCTTTTTCTACATATGTTGTTGGTACCGATACATAGCACGACTTCTGGCTGCTCACCCTCCCTTTCAGAATATTGTGGACAGGTGGCCGGCCCCTCCCCCCCGACATTTCACCATTCCTCCTATCCTTCTCCCTCTCTCACTTTATCTCCTTGCCTGCCCATCACCTCCCTCTGGTGCTTCTCCCCTCTTTTCTTTTGTCCATGGCCTTCTGTCCTCACCTATTAGATTTCCTCTTCCCCAATTCTGTATCCCTTTTACCAATCAACTTCCCAGCTCTTTATTTCACCCCTCCCCCTCCTGGTTTTATCTTTCATCTTGTGTTTCTCCCTCCCATCCCCCCACCTTTTAAATCTACTCATCTTTTTTTCTCCAGTCCTGCTGAAGGATCTTGGCTCGAATCGTCAACTGTACTCTTTTCCATAGATGCTGCCTGACCTGCTGAGTTCCTCCAGCAGTTTGTCCAAGTTACTTCCTTATAACTATTGACCCTGTAGTTTTCTGCCATCTCCTTACACTCCTTTTTGAATGAATTTGCTACATTTGCCATTTGAATACTATTCTGGCAAATCCCCTGCATCTTGAGAGGTTGGGAAGTATATAACAACCCATTACACTGTCCCATCAGTTAAAACATAGAAATCTACAGCACATTACAGGCCCTTTGGTGCACAACGTTGTGCCAACCATGCAACCTACTCTAGAAGTTGCCTAGAGAATTACCCTACTGCATAGCCATTTATTTTTCTAAGTTCCATGTACCTATCTAAGAGTCTCTTAAAAGATCCTATTGTATCCTCCTCCATCACCATCGCCGGCAGTGCATTCCACGCACCCACCACTCTCTGTTTGACATCCCTCCCAGCTATCCACATGATTAATCCCTGTCATCATCTTATATACCTCTATCAGGTCACCTTTCAACCTCCATCACTCCATGGGAAAAAAGCCAAGTTCACACAACTTATTCTCATAATGCATACTCTCTAATTCAAGCAACATCCTTGTACATCTCTTCTGCACTCTTTCTATAGTATCCACATCCTTCCTGTAGTGAGGTGACCAGAACTGAACACAGTATTTCAAGTGGGGTCTGACCAGGG
This sequence comes from Mobula hypostoma, assembly GCF_963921235.1. Lineage (NCBI taxonomy): Eukaryota > Metazoa > Chordata > Chondrichthyes > Myliobatiformes > Myliobatidae > Mobula > Mobula hypostoma. Next base: position 189,477,879 of record NC_086103.1, read on the forward strand.
TCTTATATGGCTGTAACATTACCTCATGGCTCTTGAACTCAATCCAACAGTTGATGAAGGCCAACACACCATACACTTTCTTAACAACATTATCCACCTGCGCAGCAGCTTTGAGTGTCCTATCGACACGGACCCCCAAGATCTCTCTGACCCTCTACACTGCCACAAGTCTTACCATTAATGCTATATTCTGTCTTCAAATTTGGCTTTCCAAAATGAACTCCTTCACACTTATCTGGGTTGAACTGCATCTGCCACTTCTCAGCCCAGTTCTGCATCCTATTGATATCTTGCTGTAACCTCTAACAACCCTCCAGACTATCCACAACATCCTCAACCTTTGTGTCATCAGTAAACTTACTAACCCATCCTTTTACTTCTTCATCTAGGTCAGTTATAAAAATGACAAAGAGCAGGGGTCCCAGAACAGATCCCTGGGGAACACCACTAGTCACCGAACTCCATGCAGAATACGAACCACCTACAACCACCCTTTGCCTTCTCTGGGCAAGCGAATTCTGGATCCACAAAGCAAGGTCTCCTTACCTTCTGAATGAGCCTCGCATGAGAAATCCTATCAAAAGCCTAGCCATGGAGATTGAGGATCAGGTGTACAAATAGGCCCTTCAACCTCAGAGGCTGCTTTGCCATTCAACTGAATAACCCAGACCCAATAATTGCTTACGTTAGCCAAATCAGCCTTTCTGATATGTCTCCTCCTCCATTTCCACCCCATCTATTGCTTCTAACTCTTCTATTGACTATTTCACAGGATCCTCTGGATCCAAAGACCTTCCAACTTCAAGTGTAGATCAGTTCATATATTTCTAACCAGTTCTATATAATTCCATGATTAAACAAAATGTTAAGATTTCCTTTTATGTTGACAGATATTCAGTATATTCAGTTTTTATACTCTTTTATACTCTTAAATTTGCTTGAATTTTCACACATGCTTTTATTTAATTTGGACTCATTACAACTGGAGTCATTCCACTGACATGCATAATCTCGTGCATTTTTAACTTTCTGTTGTGTATTTAATATTTCAGTGACATTGTAAATATATTGTTTGAGTAAGCATTCTTTGTTGTTTACATAAGGCACAGTGGGGTTTCTATAAAAGTATGTAAATGGCATACATCACCATGTCACTACATGATAAGTGCACGCCTGGCTTAAAAGTACGCATAAAGTTAGACTCACATTTTGGACTCCTGTATTTTCTTTTCATTTAATTTTATGCTTTAGAGTTTTTTTGTTTTGTATATGAACAGAATATACAAAAGGCATAGGAGCAGAATTAGGCCATTCAGCCCATCAAGTCTGCTCCACCATTCCATCATGGCTGATTTATTATCCCTCACAATTCCATTCACCAGCCTTGTTCCAGTAACCTTTGACACCTTGACTAATGAAGAACCTATCAACTTCCACTTGAAATAAATCTCCACAGCCATCTATGGCAATGAATTCCACAGATTCACCACCATCTGCATAAAGAAATTCCTCTCATCCCTGTTCTAAATGGATGACCTTCTATTCTGAGGATGTGCCCTCAACTATTAGACTCACCCATGATAGGAAATATCCTCTCCACATCCACTTTATCTCGGCCTTTCAATTTTCAATAGTTTTCATTGTGATCCCCCTCATTAGAAACATAGAAAACATACACCACAATACAGGCCTCTCGGCCCACAGTGCCAAACATGTACTTACTTTAGAAATTACCTAGGGTTACCCATAGTCCTCTATTTTTCTAAGCTCCATGTACCTATCCAGGAGCCTCTTAAAAGCCCCTATTGTATCTGCCTCCACCACTGTCACCAGCAGCCCATTCCACGTACTCACCACTCTCTGCGTCATAAACCCACCCTGACATCCCCTCTGTACTTCCAAGCACCTTAAAACTGTGTACCGTCGTGTTAACCATATCATGTGAGTCATTCTTCTAAGTTCCAGCAAGCACAGGCCCAGAGACATCAAATGCTCCTCATATGTTAACCCCTTCATTTCCAGAATCATTCTCATGAATCTACTCTGGACCCTCTCCAGTGACAACATATCTTTTCTTAGATAAGGGGCCTGAAACTGCTCACAGTGCTCCAAGTGTAGTCTGACGAGGTCCTCAGCATTACATCCTTGTCCTTATATACAAGTCCTCCCAAAATGATCTAACATTTGCTTCCCTTAACATTAACTCAACCTGCAAGTTAACCTTTAAGAAATCCTGCACGGGAGGAACATCAGGAGAAGTTTCTTCAGTCAGAGGGTGGTGAGAGTGTGGAATGAGCTACCAGCACAAGCGGTGCATGTGAGCTCAATTTCATCTTTTAAGCAAAGTTTTGATAGGTTCATGGATAGTAGGGCTATGGAGGGTTATATTCCTGGTTCAGGTCAATGGGAATAAGCAGTTTGAATGGGTTCATAATGGACTAGATGGACTGAAGGGCCTGTTTCTCCACTATACTTTTCTGACTCTATGACTTCCAAGTCCTTCTGCATCTGACAAAACACTTTCAGGAAGGTAGACCAATGGATGTGGTGCTTATGGATTTCAGTAAGGCATTTGATAAGGTTCTCATGTAAGGCTCCTTCAGAAAGTAAGGAGGCACAGGATCCAAGGAGACCTTGCTTTGTGGATCCAGAATTGGCTTGCCTACAGAAGGCAAAGAGTGATTGTAGATGGTTTCTATACTACATGGAGGTTGGTGACCAATGGTGTCTTACACGGATCTGTTCTGGGGCTCCTCCTCTTTGTGATTTTTATAAATGACCTGGATGAAGAAGTAGAAGGGTGGGTTAGTAAATTTGCTGATGACACAAAGATTGGGGGTGTTGTGGATAGTGTGGAGGGTTGTCAGAGATTATAGTGGGACATCAATAGGATGCAGAACTGGGCTGAGAAGTGGCAGATGGAGTTCAACCCAGATAATAGAACATAGAACATAGAATAGTACAGCACATTACAGGCCCTTCGGCCCACAATGTTGTGCCGACCCTCAAACCCTGCCTTCCATATAACCCCCCACCTTAAATTCCTCCACATACCTGTCTCTTAAGCTTCACTAGTGTATCTGCCTCCACCACTGACTCAGGCAGTGCATTCCACGCACCAACCACTCTGAGTAAAAAACCTTCCTCTAATATCCCCCTTGAACTTCCCACCCTTACCTTAAAGCCATGTCCCCTTGTACTGAGCAGTGGTGCCCTGGGGAAGAGGCATTGACTGTCCACTCTATCTATTCCTCTTAATATCTTGTACACCTCTATCAAGTCTCCTCTCATCCTCCTTCTCTCCAAAGAGTAAAGCCCTAGCACCCTTAATCTCTGATCATAATGCATACTTTCTAAACCAGACAGCATCCTGGGAAATCTCCTCTGTACCCTTTCCAATGCTTCCACATCCTTCCTACAGTGAGGTGACCAGAACTGGACACAGTACTCCAATTGTGGCCTAACCAGAGTTTTATAGAGCTGCATCATTACATCGCGACTCTTAAACTCTATCCCTCCACTTATGAAAGCTAACACCCCATAAGCTTCCTTAACTACCCTATCCACCTGTGAGGCAACTTTCAGGGATCTGTGGACATGCTCCCCCAGATCCCTCTGCTCCTCCACACTACCAAGTATCCTGCCATTTACTTTGTACTCTGCCTTGGAGTTTGTCCTTCCAAAGTGTACAACCTCACACTTCTCCGGGTTGAACTCCGCCTACCACTTCTCAGCCCACTTCTGCATCCTATCAATGTCTCTCTGCAAACTTCGACAATCCTCTACACTATCTACAACGTCACCAACCTTTGTGTTGTCTGCAAACTTGCCAACCCACCCCTCTACCCCCACATCCAGGTCGTTAATAAAATCACAAAATGTAGAGGTCCCAGAACAGATCCTTGTGGGACACCACTAGTCACAATCCTCCAATATGAATGTACTCCCTCCACCACCACCCTCTGCCTTCTGCAGGCAAGTCAATTCTGAATCCACCTGGACAAACTTCCCTGGATCCTATGCCTTCTGACTTTCTGAATAAGCCTACCATGTGGAACCTTGTCAAATGCCTTACTAAAATCCATATAGATCACATCCACTACACTACCCTCATCTATATACCTGGTCACCTCCTCAAAGAACTCTATCTGGCTTGTTAGACACGATCTGCCCTTCACAAAGCTATGCTGACTGTCCCTGATCAGACCATGATTTTCTAAATGCCCACAGATCCTATCTCTAAGAATCTTTTCCAACAGCTTTCCCACCACAGACGTAAGGCTCACTGGTCTATAATTACCCGGACTATCCCTACTACCCTTTTTTGAAAAAGGGTGCAACATTCGCCTCCCTCCAATCCTCCAGTACCATTTCCATGGACAACGAGGACATAAAGCTCCTAGCCAGAGGCTCAGTAATCTCTTCCCTCACCTCATGGAGCAGCCTGGGGAATATTCCGTGAAGTATAAGTGTGAAGTGGTTCATTTTGGTAGGTCCAATTTGAAGACAGAATATAATATAAATTGTAAGACTCATGGCAGTATGGAGCATCTGAGAGATTTTGGGGGTCCGTGTCGATAGGACACTCAAAGCTACTGCGCAGGTTGATGGTGTTGTTAAGAAAGTGTATGGTGTGTTAGCCTTCATCAACTGTTGGATTGAGTTCAAGAGCCGTGAGGTAATGTTACAGCTATATAAGATCCTGGTCAGACCCCACTTGAAGTACTGTGTTCAGTTCTGGTCACCTCACTACAGGAAGGATGTGGATACTATAGAAAGAGTGCATAGGAGGTTTACAAGGATGTTGCTTGGATTGGAGAGTGTGCATTATGAGAATAGGTTGTGCGAACCTGGCTTTTTTTTCCATGGAGTGATGGAGGATGAGAGGTGACCTGGTAGATGTGTATAAGATGATGAGAAACATTGATCGTGTGTTCAGCCAGAGGATTTTTCCCAGGGCTGAAATGGCTAATGCAAGGGGGCATAGTTTTTAGGTGCTTGGAAGTAGGTATGTAGGGGACATCAGGGATACATTTTTCACACAGAGAGTGCTGGGTGTGTGGAATGCACTGCTGGTTATGGTAGTGGAGGCGGATACAGTAGGGTCTTTTAGATAGGTACATGGAGCTTAGAAAAATAGAGAACTAGGCAGTTTCTAGAGTAGGTTACTTGGTCGGCACAACATTGTGGGCTGAGGAGCCTGTAATGTGCTGTAGATTTCTATGTTCTAGGTCGAGGGGTAGGTAGTATTGAGGAAGCACTGTGATCAGAGCAGGACTTAGAAAAACTGGAAGAATGGACAAAAAAGTGTTGGGAAAAGTATGATAATGCATTTGGGTAAAAGGAACAATAGTGCAGACTATTATCTAAATAGGGAGAAAATTCAAACATCAGAGATCTGAAGGGACTTAGGAGTCCTCATGCAAGTTTCCCAAAAGGTTAATTTACAGGTTGAGTCTTTGGTAAAGAAGGCAAATGGAATGTTGGCATTTATTTCAAAAGGAATAGAATATAGAAGCAAAGAGATAATGCTGAGGTTTTATAAGATACTTGTCAGGCTGCACTTGAGTATTGTCAGCAGTTTTGGGATATTTGTCACAGAAAGGATGTGTGAAATTGGAGAGAGTCCAGAGGAGGTTCATGAGGATGACTCTGGGAATGAAGGGGTTAACATATGAGGACCGTTTGTCAGCTTTGGGCCTGTACTCACTGGAATTCAGATGAATGTGTGGGGATCTCATTGAAACCTACTAAATGTTGAAAGGACTAGATAAGCTGGATGTGGAGAGGATAATTCCTGTGGTGGGAGTGTGCAAGACTAGAGGGCACAGCCTGAAATTTGAGGGGCAACCTTTGAGATAAGGAGGAAATTTTTTAGCCAGAAAGTAGTGAATCCGTGGAATGCTCTGCCACAGACTGCAGTGGAGGCCAAGTCCATGGGTGTATTTAAAACGGAAATTGATGGTTTTCTGATTGATCAGGGCATCAAAGAATATGGCAAGAAGGCAGATGTATGGGGTTGAATGAGATCCAGGATCAGCCATGATGAAATGGCGCAGCAGACTCCATGGGCTGAATGGCCTCATTATGCTCCTATGTTTTATGGCTTTATGGTCTTAAGATAATTACTTCCAGCTTAAGATGGCACTGGGTTGCTGTTTAAATTCATGCTGGTGAAGCACAGCGACAACTTGCTGATGACAAATAAAACTATTAACTACTCTAATAATCGCCCTTTTTCTCAGAAACAATCATTGCAATCGATAGCCTGTAACTTGCCCTTCGGAGCTGAGCTTTTGAATTGTCTGTATGACTTGACATTTTTGTGGTGTGAACTGAAGTCTTGAAGGTGCAGGTTTGTTATGATGTGCCAGGTACAGGCCAAGTAGAGGCGGCAGAGCCCAAGCATGAGAGTGGCGAATGAGCCAATGTTTGGCCATTGCGGGGTCAGATTCGAATGCGATTAAAGAGTCAGGTCTGAGGTGAGGCAGAGTCGAGGAAGCGGGGCCCGGGCCTAAGCGTGAGGAATGATCTGTTGTTTGACCGATATAAGCACCAGGCCGGATTGGAAAGATCAGCTATGGGCCGGATTCAGGCAGTGGGGCCAGGTCCCAAGAGCATATCGAAGTGCAGGGCCCAGGTCCAAGAGTGAGGGACGACCTGGTTTTGGCCAGATTGAAAAGGTCTAGCTGTCAAGATCAGAGGAGAGGGTTGGACTTGCTGCTCGGTGAGGCTTACTCATCTTTGTGCTGAACGGAGGCTTTGACCTGCAACTAATGGGCTCCTGGACTGGCAGCAGTGATGACTGGCTTTGTGGCTGTGGATACGTTTTCATGAGCTTCAGTTGTTTACTTTTATTGTTTGCTATTTTTTTCCTGCACATTGGGTGTTTGACAGTTTTCTTTGTTAACGGTTTCTATTGGGTTCCTTTGTTCTGTGACTGCCTGAAAAGAGACAAATCTCAAGGTTCTATATAGTATGCATTCTTTGAAAATAAATGTACTTTGAATGTTGAACTTTAATGCCTCTGCAAACTCTTCAGCTACCTTTTTCAAAACCCTGGGATGTAGTCTATCAGGTCCAGGTGACTTACCAACCGTCAGACCTTTCAGTTTCCCAAGCACCTTTTCCTTAGTAATGGCACTGATAGCAGTAATAATTTCTGCCTTCTGACACACTCGAACTTCCAACATACTGCTCGTGTCTTCCACAGTGAAGACTGACAGAAAATACTTATTCAGTTCATTTACCATTTCTTTCTCCACCATTACTACCTCTCCAGTGTCATTTTCCAGTGGTTTGTTATCCATTCTCACCTTTATTTTACTCTTCATAAATGAGAAAAAAAACCTTTGGTGTCTACTTTTGTATTATTGGCTAGCTTACCTTCATATTTCATCTTTTCTCTCCTTATGGCATTTTAGTTGACTGCTATTGGTTTTTACAGGTTTCCAGTCCACTACCTTCTCAATATTTTTTTTACTGTCTTTGTCTTCCCTTGTCAGCCATGGTTGCCTCATTCTCCCTTTTGAATATTTCATCTTTGGGATGTATCTATTCTGTGCCTTTTGAATTGCCCCCCAGAAATTACAGCTGTTGCTATTCTGCCACTGTCCCTGCTATGTTCCCTTCAGTTACTGCGTACACCAGAAGCTGAGGGGCACTAATATCCATGTGGCAGGTTTATCCGAGCTGTTGGTGGGGGGGTATTTAAACTAACATGGTAGGGAAATGGGAACTGGAGTGATAGGGCTGAGGATAATGCAGTTAGTATACAAGTAGATGCAGTGTGTAGTGAGACTGAAGAAGCACAGACAGATGATAGGGCAAAATTGCAGTCAATGGGTTAAATTGAAATGTAACATGGAGTCACAATTGAAAAATGGGATGAATACAGGACTAAAAGTGTTATATTTGAATGCACACAGTATACAGAATACGGTAAATAATCTTGCAGCACAATTAGACATTTTCAGGTATGACGTTGTGAGCAGTACTTAGTCATGGGAGAAAGAAGATCATAGTTGGGAGCTTATCCAAGATACACATTGTATTGAAAGGACAGGCAGGTAGGCAGAGATGGTGGTGGTGTTCTGTTGGTAAAAAATGAAATCAAATCCTTAGAAAGCGATGACATACGATCAGAAGCTGTAGAATCTTGTGGGTAAAGTGAAGAAACCGCAAGGGTGAAAAGAAAACCCAAAGAGAGTTATATACTGGCCTTCGAAGCATTAGCCAGGATGTGGGATATGAATTACAACGGGAGATAGAAAAGGCTTGTAACAAGGGCAATGTTATGATAGTCACGTGGAATTTCAGTTTGCACGTAGACTGAGAAAAACAGGTTGCCGCTGGATTCCGAAAAAAAAGAGAAGTTGTAAAAAGCCCACGAGGTGTCTTTTTAGAGCAGCTTGTGGTTGAACCCACAAGGGTATTGGCAATTCTCTCTATTGGGTGTTGCGTAATGAAACAGATTTAATTAGGATATGAGCTTAAAGTAAAAGAACCTTGAGGAGGCTGTGATAGAATTAACTCTCAGATGTATCAGTATAACAGTGGAGTAAAGGGAAATACAGAGGCATTGGAGAGGAGTTGGCCAAAGTTGATTGGAATTGGATCACTTGTAGGGATGATTGTATTTGTGTCAGACTTTACTGTGGAGGACACTAGTGTATACCAGGTACACTTCGCAGGTAGACTGAGGAAACTTGAGTGTGTTAGGGAGCAGAAGTGAGTGTAGTTGCTATTACCAAGAAGGTGTTTGGGAAGCTGAAAGTTCTGAAGGTAAATAAGTCACCAGATCATCTAAGTCTTAGGGTTCTGAAAGAGGTAGCTGAAGGGAATATGAAGGTATTAGTAATGATCTTTCAAGGACCTCTAGATTCTGGATTGGTTCCAGAGGACTGGAAAATTGCAAATGTCACTCCACTCTTTAAGAAAGGAAGGAAGCAGAAGAAAGGAAATTATAGGGCAGTTAGCCTGACTTCAGTTGTTGGGAAGATAAGACCATAAGACGATAAGATATAGGAGCAGAATTAGGCCAGTTGGCCTATCAAGTCTGCTCCACCATTTCATCATGGCTGATCCATTTTTCTTCTCAGCCCCAATCTCCTGTCTTCTCCCTGTATCCCTTCATGCCCTGACCAATCAAGAATCTGTCAACCTCTGTCTTAAATATACATAAAGATGGCCTTCACAGCTGCCTGTGGCAAAGAATTCCACCGATTCACTACTCTCTGGCTAAAGAAATTCCTCTTCATCTCCATTCTAAAAGGACACCCCTTTAATCTGAGACTGTGTGCTCTGGTCTTAGACTGTCCCACCACAGGAAACATCCTCTCCACATTCAGTCTATCAAGGCCTTTCACCATTTGATAGGTTTCAATAGATGTTGAGGTTCATTATTAAGAATGAGCTTTTAGAGTACTTGAAGGCACGTGATAAAATAGGCCAAAGTTAGCATGATTCATTGCCTTAAGGGAAAATCTTGCCTGACAATCTGTTGGAGTTCTTTGGGGAAACAACAGGCAGGATACACAAAGGAGAGTCAGTAGATGTTGTTTATTTGGATTTTCAGAAGGCCTTTGACAAGGTGCCGCACATGAGGGTGTTGAACAAAAAATGAGCTCATGTTATTTCAGGAAAGATGCTAGCAGGGATAGAAGATTAGCTGACTAACAGGAGGCAAGGAGGCAATAAAGCGAGCCCTTTCTGGTTGGTTGCTGGTGACTAGAGGTGTGCCGCAGGTTTGCTTCTTTTCATATTATATGTTAATAATCTGGATGATGTAATTACAAGGAATTCTGCAGATGCTGGAAATTCAAGCAACACACATCAAAGTTGCTGGTGGACACAGCAGGCCAGGCAGCATCTCTAGGAAGAGGTACAGTCGACGTTTCGGGCCGAGACCCTTCGTCAGGGGCAGCATCTCTAGGAAGAGGTACAGTCAACGTCTCGGCCTGAAACGTCGACTGTACCTCTTCCTAGAGATGCTGCCTGGCCTGCTGCGTCCACCAGCAACTTTGGTGTGTTGGATGATGTAATTAATGGTTTTGTGGCTAAGTTTGCATACAATACATAGATAGGTGGAGGAGCAGGCAATACAGTGTAGGGAGGTGTATGGTCATACACTTTGATAGAAAGAAGAAAGGCATAGTCTATTTTCTAAACAGTGAGGGAATTCAGAAATTGGTAGTGCAAGTGGACTTGGGAGTCCTAGTTCAGGAATCCCAAGAGCAGGGGTTCCCAACCTTTTTTATGCCATGGACTAATATCTTTAAGCAAGGGGTCCATGGGCTTCAGGTTGGGAACCCTGCCCTAAAGGAAGGCAAATGTAATGTCAGCATTTATTTTGAGAGGACTAGAATATAAAAGCAAGAATGTATTCCTGAGGCTTTGTAAGGCATTGGTCAGACTAAAATTTGGAGTATTGTGTGTAGTTCATTGCTATACTCTTTCTATACCCACGATTGTGAGGCTAGACAAAGTCTAAGTGGTGTCTATAATTTTGCTAATGACACACATTGGGGAGAATTTCTGATGGTGACAAGGAGAGGTACAGGCGCATGATAGATCAGCTGGTTGAGTGGTGTTGTAGCAACAACATTACACTCAACGTCTGTAAGACCAAAGAATTGATCATGAACTTCAGAAGGGGATGATGGGGGAACATTCATCTGTCCTCATCAGCAGTGGAAAAGGTGAGCAGTTTCAAGTTCTTGGGTGTCAACATCTCTAAGGATCTATCCTGGGTCCAACATATTGATGCAGTTACAAAGAAGGCACAACAGTGGCTATAAATTTCTATAGATGTACCATGAACAGCATTCTAACGGACTGTACCACTGTCTAGTATGGAGTGGCCACTACACAGGATTGGAAAAAGCTGCAGAAAGCTGCAAACTCAGCCAGCTCCATCATGGACACTAGCCTACCCAGCATTGAGGACATCTTCAAAAGGTGTTGCTTAAAAAAAGTGGCATCCAGCAAGACCCCAATCACCCAGGACATGTCCTTTTCTCATTGCTACCATCAAGTTGGAGGTACAGAAGCGTGAAGGCACACAGTCAATGTTTTAGGAACAGCTTCTTCCCCATCGCCATCAAATTTCTGAATGGACAACGAACCCATGAACACTACCTCACGATATTTTTTGCAATATTTTTAAAATTATATTTATTATTGTGATTTATAGTGTTTTTAATTATATATTTGCAATGTACTGCAGCCACAAACAACAAATTTCAAGACGTGTGCCAATGATATTAAAACGGATTCTGATTATGATTCTGACCTTATAGTTTCTACAAAGTTGTTTTCTTTGACACAAACTTCATCATAAAAATGATTCAACAAACAGTCTGTCAGGATCATTTCCCTCCGTGTATTAAAATGATCAAGTTGCTGTTAAATGTACAAAGTATGAAAAATGTAATCAAATCATCCTTGCAAAGTATGAAGATCCTCGGTGAATGAGACGGTGCATTCTCAGTCAAGGCGATTTTCTGCAGAATGCTTCACTTTGGCTAAAACAAGAATTCATCTCATATTGCCAGCAAAATTATTACCAGCTATAGCTCCTGGAGACTGTTGTAAAAGTTCTGTCGCTCCCCTTCATAATGCAAATCCATAGCTCACCTCCCCCACATCAAACTCCCGTCTCTTATACCCCTCCCCTATTCCGAAATAAAAACCACATCTTAAGCATCTCACCCCTGACCCCAAGTAAAATGAGCAAAAGACAGGACGATAGGTCAATGAATGTTTCTTTGATTTAGTTTCCAGAGATTCTCAGTATACAACACCCTATCTAGGAACCGTTTTGACTGAGATGAAATGTAGAGAGTTAATGGATCAGCTGATCTGGCCTCGAGTTTTCCTCAGATTGACTCTCCGGAACTGCCGAGAGTTATTAGCTTAGGGTGAGAACAAACACCTGGGGGTCTTGGCAACAGCTAGAACACTGTTCTCTCATTTTATGTAAATCATGAGCTGGGCCCCTCAACCCATTCACTGGCCTCGTGCCAAGGAGCTTAAAGTGCAGCCTCTGCATGCCTGTAAAAGCCTTCAAGCTGCTGAAGAATCTTTTAAATTCTGTTCTCTGAAATCTTATGTAGGATAAGAACAGATGAAATAGATGCCAGAGCAGTCCAATCAGCCCATCATACCTGTGATCACAGCCAATCTTTAACTTCTGCACATTTTCTTCACTAATCCTTTGTCTGCCATTATCCAAACATCTACTCTCAGTGACTGCGACTTTCCTAACACCAAAGATGCATCAACCTCGGGTGGAGAAATCTATTTTCATCCCAGTGTTGAACAGATGACATCCTTTTTTAAGAATGTGATCCCTTCTTCTAGACATTCCAGCCAGGAAAAAGCATCAACCCTGTGTCAAACTCCCTGAGAATTCATGCCAACCACAGCATCTCCCTTGCTGGTCCCAGCTGCCCACATTTGGTCCATAACCTTTTGAGCCCCTTCCCTCTAGTATCTATCCAAATGGTTCTTAAGTGTTGTAACTGTACCTGCCTTGACCACTTTGGCAGCTCATTCCAGGTACTCGCCACCTACTGTATAAAATCAGCTGACATGTGTTTTTTAAATTTCTCCTCTCTTTTCCTGTACCTGTGCCCTCTAGTTTTGGACTCCTCATCTCTTGATAAAAGACTAGGACCATCCACCTCTTCCATACCCCTAGTGATAGTATAAACTTCTATGAAGTCAACCGTCATTCCTTTGTGCTCCAGAAATAAAGACTCAGCTTGGCCAACCTCTCCCTATAACTCAGGCTCTCTTGTCAAGAAAGCATTCTCATAACTCTCGTCTGTATTCTCTCCAGCTTGACAATGTCTTTCCAATAATGATGTGACCAAAATGAGAAGGTAGAAGACCACTGGTCAACAAACTTGCTATTTTATTGTATTTTATTTAGAGATACAGTGTGAAACAGGCCTTTCTGGCTCAATGAGCCACAGCGCCCAGCAATCCATCGATTTAACCCTAGCCTAGTATACATTATAGGAAAGATGCTTTGGAGATGGTGTAAAAGAAGTTCAGCTGGATGAACAGGCCCTTCCAGCTCAATGAACCACAGCACCCAGCCTCCCACCAATTTAACCATAGCCTCATATACTCTATAGCAGGGATTCCCAACCTTTTTGATACAGTACTGTAAAGCCTTAACATTAACTGAGGGATCCGTGGACCCCAGATTGTGAACCCCTGCTCTATAGGTAGGATGTGAAGGCTTTGGCGAGGATATACAAGAGGTTTACCAGAAAGAACAGGCCCTTCCAGCCCAATGAGCCACAGCACCCAGCTACCCACCAATTTAACCCCTGCTCTACAGGAAGGATGTAGAAGCTTTGGAGAAGGTGTGAAAGAGGTACACAAGGATGCTGCCTAGACAAACTAAAAGGAGAAGTTAGGCAACCTTGGCTTGCTTTCTCTGGAGCAGCAAAGGCTGCTGGAATTGGAAGAGGCAGGTAATAAGGATAATGACACAATTGTAATGGGGAATGTCAATATGCAAGGAGATTGGGAAAATCAGGCTGGTGTCGGATTGCAAGAGAGGGAGTTTCTTGAATGCCTATGAGATAGCTTTTTAGAGCAGCTTGTGCTTGAGCCTATCTTAGATTGGGTTTTGTGTAATAATCCCGATCTTATTAGGGAGCTAAATGTAAAGGAACCCTTAGGAGGCAGTGATCATACTATGATTGAATTCATTCTGCAGTTTGAGAGGGAGAAGCGTAAATCACATGTGTTAGTATCACAATGGAATAAAGGGAATTACAGAGGCATGAGAGAGGAGCTTGCCCAGGTGGATTGAAGGAGGATGCTGGCGGGGGTGATGGCAGAGCAGAGATGGCTGAAGTTTTTGGGAATAGTTCACAAGGTGCAGGATAGATATGTCCCACAGAAGAAGTTGTTCTCAAATGGCAGGGATAGGCAACTGTGGCTTGCAAGGGAAGTTGAGGACTGCATAAAAGCCAAGGAAAGGGTATTTTGTTGTTCAGTCGTTTAGTTGAGTCTGACTCTTCGCGACCTCATGGACCATAGAATCCATAGTGTTTTCATGGCAAGATACAGAAGTAAACTGCCAGGTCTTTCTTCCGCACTGCCCCGATTGGGACCCGGCTGGACCATCTCCCTTGAAGTCCAGTGCTGATGCCACTACACCACTAGTTGGCCCAAGGAAAGGGCATATAAGGTAGCAAAAGTGAGTGGAAAGTTGGATAATTGGGAACCTTTAAAATCCAACAAAAGGCAAAGAAAAAACTATAAGGGAAGAGATGAAATATGAGGGCAAACTAGCCAATAATATAAGGCAGGATAACAAAAGTTTTTTTCAGTTATAAAAAGAGTAAAAGAGAGGTGAGAGTTGATATTGGACCACTGAAAAATGATGCTGGAGAAGTAGTAATGGAGGACAAAGAATTGGCAGGCGAATTTAGTAAGTACTTAGTATCGGCCTTCACTGTAGAAGACACTCGCAGTGTGCCAGAGGTCCGTGAGTGTCAGGGAACAGAAGTGAGAGCCATTGCTATTACAAAGGAAAAAGTGCTGGGCAAACTGAATGTTGAAAGGACTAGACAGGGTGGATGCAGAGAGGATGTTTTCTATGGTGGGAGTATCCAGAGGAGACTCATTGGGCTGAATGGCCTAATTCTGCTCCTATGTCTTATGGTCTAAAGGCTGAGGGGAAACCTATCAGACATTTATAAATCATAGAGGTGTATAAAATCATGAGGGGTATAGTTAGGATTGACAATTAGAGTCTTTTTCCCAGGGAAGAATAGCTAAATAGTAGAAGGCATAGATTTAAGGTGGACAACTAAAAATTGTCTTAAGGGGCAACTTCTTCACACAGAAGGAGATTGACACATTGAATGAGATGGCACAGAAAGTGGTTAAGGTAGGTAAATAACAGTATTTTGAAAACCATTTGGATAAGTACATGGATAGGAGGGGTTTAGAAGGATATGTGGCAAACATAGGCAAATGGGATTGGTTTGGTGGGCATAGAGTTGTACTTATGGAAACAGATCAATTTTCCCACAGTGCTTATGCTGCCCAGGGGGCACTCAGCTTGTGTCACTTGGCCCATAGCTGCCTTGCTCAACTGATTCAAGTGTTTGTCTGGACACTTCTTAAATACTTTCTGTGAGTCTGCATCCAACACTCTCTCTAGTGTATTTATTGATTTTTTTTTTAGAGATACAGCGTGGAATAAGATGCTGGTTAAAGATGAGATTAACGCAATAGAAAGGAAGGACATAAGCCGGGAAGATGTGGAATCGATATGGGTAGAGCTGCATAACACTAAGGGGCAGAAAACGCTGGTGGGAGTTGTGTACAGGCCACCTAACAGTAGTAGTGAGGTCGGAGATGGTACTAAACAGGAAATTAGAAATGTGTGCAATAAAGGAACAGCAGTTATAATGGGTGACTTCAATCTACATGTAGTTTGGGTGAACCAAATTGGTAAAGGTGCTGAGGAAGAGGATTTCTTGGAATGTATGCGGGATGGTTTTTTGAACTAACATGTCGATGAACCAACTAGAGAGCAGGCTATTCTAGACTGGGTTTTGAGCAATGAGGAAGGGTTAATTAGCAATCTTGTCGTGAGAGGCCCCTTGGGTAAGAGTGACCATAATATGGTGGAATTCTTCATTAAGATGGAGAGTGACATAGTTAATTCAGAAACAAAGGTTCTGAACTTAAAGCGGGGTAACTTTGAAGGTATGAGACGTGAATTAACTAAGATAGACTGGCAAATGACACTTAAAGGATTGACGGTGGATATGCAATGGCAAGCATTTAAGGATTGCATGGATGAACTACAACAATTGTTCATCCCAGTTTGGCAAAAGAATAAATCAAGGAAAGTAGTGCACCCGTGGTTGACAAGAGAAATTAGGGATAGTATCAATTCCAAAGAAGAAGCATACAAATTAGCCAGAAAAAGTGGCTCACCTGAGGACTGAGAGAAATTCAGAGTTCAGCAGAGGAGGACAAAGGGCTTAATTAGGAAGGGGAAAAAAGATTATGAGAGAAAACTGGCAGGGAACATAAAAACTGACTGTAAAAGCTTTTATAGATATGTAAAAAGGAAAAGACTGGTAAAGACAAATGTAGGTCCCCTACAGGCAGAAACAGGTGAATTGATTATGGGGAGCAAGGACATGGCGGACCAATTGAATAATTACTTTGGTTCTGTCTTCACTAAGGAGGACATAAACAATCTTCCAGAAATAGTAGGGGACAGAGGGTCCAGTGAGATGGAGGAACTGAGCGAAATACATGTTAGTAGGGAAGTGGTGTTAGGTAAATTGAAGGGATTAAAGGCAGATAAATCCCCAGGGCCAGATGGTCTGCATCCCAGAGTGCTTAAGGAAGTAGCCCAAGAAATAGTGGATGCATTAGTGATAATTTTTCAAAACTTGTTAGATTCTGGACTAGTTCCTGAGGATTGGAGGGTGGCTAATGTAATCCTACTTTTTAAAAAAGGAGGGAGAGAGAAACCGGGGAATTATAGACTGGTTAGCCTAACGTCGGTGGTGGGGAAACAGCTGGAGTCAGTTATCAAAGATGTGATAACAGCACATTTGGAAAGCGGTGAAATGATCGGACAAAGTCAGCATGGATTTGTGAAAGGAAAATCATGTCTGACGAATCTCATAGAATTTTTTGAGGATGTAACTAGTAGAGTGGATAGGGGAGAACCAGTGGATGTGGTATATTTGGACTTTCAAAAGGCTTTTGAAAAGGTCCCACACAGGAGATTAGTGTGCAAACTTAAAGCACATGGTATTGGGGGTAAGGTATTGATGTGGATAGAGAATTAGTTGGCAGGTAGGAAGCAAAGAGTGGGAATAAACGGGACCTTTTCAGAATGGCAGGCAGTGACTAGTGGGGTACCGCAAAGCTCAGTGCTGGGACCCCAGTTGTTTACAATATATATTAATGACTTGAGGGAATAGGATGCTAAGAGGATGCAGGGTGATTGGATAGGTTGGGTGAGGTTGGGTGAGTGGGCAAATTCATGGCAGATGCAATTTAATGTGGATAAATGTGAAGTTATCCACTTTGGTGGCAAAAATAGGAAAACAGGTTATTATCTGAATGGTGGCCGATTAGGAAAAGGGGAGGTGCAACGAGACCTGGGTGTCATTATACACCAGTCATTGAAAGTGGGCATGCAGGTACAGCAGGCGGTGAAAAAGGCAAATGGTATGCTGGCATTTATAGCGAGAGGATTCGAGTACAGGAGCAGGGAGGTACTACTGCAGTTGTACAAGGCCTTGGTGAGACCACACCTGGAGTATTGTGTGCAGTTTTGGTCCCCTAATCTGAGGAAAGACATCCTTGCCATAGAGGGAGTATAAAGAAGGTTCACCAGATTGATTCCTGGGATGGCAGGACTTTCATATGAAGAAAGACTGGATGAACTGGGCTTGTACTCGTTGGAATTTAGAAGATTGAGGGGGGATCTGATTGAAATGTATAAAATCCTAAAGGGATTGGACAGGCTAGATGCAGGAAGATTGTTCCCGATGTTGGGGAAGTCCAGAACGAGGGGTCACAGTTTGAGGATAAAGGGGAAGCCTTTTAGGACCGAGATTAGGAAAAACTCCTTCACACAGAGAGTGGTGAATCTGTGGAATTCTCTGCCACAGGAAAGAGTTGAGGCCAGTTCATTGGCTATATTTAAGAGGGAGTTAGATATGGCCCTTGCGGCTACGGGGATCAGGGGGTATGGAGGGAAGGCTGGTGCAGGGTTCTGAGTTGGATGATCAGCCATGATCATAATAAATGGCGGTGCAGGCTCGAAGGGCCGAATGACCTACTCCTGCACCTATTTTCTATGTTTCTATGTTTCTATGAATAGGCCCTTCTAGCCCTTCAAGCTGCACAGTCCAGCAACCCCCGATTTAACCCTAATAATGGGACAATTTACAATGACCAATTAACTGGCTAACTGGTATATCTTTAGACTGTGGGAGAAAACTGGAGCACCCGAGAGAACCCACACACTCCACAGGGAAGAGGTACAAAATCCTTACAGAGGACTCAGGATTAAACTCCAACTCTGATGACTTGAACTGTAATAACACTGCACAAACTGCTATGTTACTATGGTACTCACCACTCTCTGAGTGAAAAAGAACCCTCGGATCCCTCCAAATCTCTTACTCCTTATATTAAATCTTTGTCCTCCAGTTTTACTTATCTTTGACATGGAGAAATATTTCCAGTAATCTACCATATCTATGCTCCTGATAATTTTATATCCTTCAATCATGTCCCTTCTTAAACTCCCCTAGTCTAGGGAGTACAGTTCTAGCTTCTTATACATGAAACACACTGCAAGCTCCTATTTTCCTTAACTGTGATCAAAAATTAGTGGCAGCCAAGAATTAAAATGATTCATATCTGGATTAGAAGATAGTTGGTAAAGTCATTAAGAGCACCAAATTTCTTGGTGTTCACCTGGTGGAGAATCTCACCTGGTCCCTCAACACCAGCTCCATAGCTCAGAAAGCCCAGCAGCATCTCTACTTTCTGTGAAGGCTGAGAAAAGTCCATCTCCCATTCTCCATCCTCACCACATTCTACAGAGGTTGTATTGAGAGCATCCTGAGCAGCTTCACCACTGCCTGGTTTGGGAATTGCACTGTCTCGGATCGCAAGACCCTGCAGCGGATAGTGAGGTCAGCTGAGAAGATCATCGGGGTCTCTCTTCCTGCCATTACAGACATTTACACCACATGCTGCATCCGTAAAGTAAACAGCATTATGAAGGACCCCACGCACCCCTCATACAAACTCTTCTCCCTCCTGCCATCTGGCAAAAGGCACCAAAGTATTCTGGCTCTCACGACCAGACTGTGCAACAGTTTCTTCCCCCAAGCCATCAGACTCCTCAATACCCAGAGCCTGGACTGACACCAACCTACTGTCCTCTACTGTGCCTATTGTCTTGTTTATTATTTACTATAATGTCTGCACTGTTTTGTGCAGTTTATGCAGTCCTGGGTAGGTCTGTAGTCCAGTGTAGTTTTGTGTTGTTTTACGTAGTTTAGTGTAGTTTTTGTACTGTTCATGTAACACCATGGTCCTGAAAAATGTAAACAACAGGAATTCTGCAGATGCTGGAAATTCAAGCAACATACATCAAAGTTGCTGGTGAACGCAGCAGGCCAAGCAGCATCTATAGGAAGAGGCGCAGTCGACGTTTCAGGCCGAGACCCTTCGTCAGGACTAACTGAAGGAAAAGTGAGTAAGGGATTTGAAAGCTGGAGGGGGAGGGGGAGATGCAAAATGATAGGAGAAGACAGGAGGGGGAGGGATAGAGCCGAGAGCTGGACAGGTGATAGGCAAAAGGGGATACGAGAGGATCATGGGACAGGAGGTCCGGGAAGAAAGACGGGGGGGGGTGACCCAGAGGATGGGCAAGAGGTATATTCAGAGGGACAGAGGGAGAAAAAGGAGAGTGAGAAAAAGAATGTGTGCATAAAAATGAGTAACAGATGGGGTACGAGGGGGAGGTGGGGCCTAGCGGAAGTTAGAGAAGTCAATGTTCATGCCATCAGGTTGGAGGCTACCCAGACGGAATATAAGGTGTTGTTCCTCCAACCTGAGTGTGGCTTCATCTTTACAGTAGAGGAGGCCGTGGATAGACATGTCAGAATGGGAATGGGATGTGGAATTAAAATGTGTGGCCACTGGGAGATCCTGCTTTCTCTGGCGGACAGAGCGTAGATGTTCAGCAAAGCGGTCTCCCAGTCTGCGTCGGGTCTCACCAATATATAAAAGGCCACATCGGGAGCACCGGACGCAGTATATCACCCCAGTCGACTCACAGGTGAAGTGATGCCTCACCTGGAAGGACTGTTTGGGGCCCTGAATGGTGGTAAGGGAGGAAGTGTAAGGGCATGTGTAGCACTTGTTCCGCTTACACGGATAAGTGCCAGGAGGGAGCTCAGTGGGGAGGGATGGGGGGGACGAATGGACAAGGGAGTTGTGTAGGGAGCGATCCCTGCGGAATGCAGAGAGAGGGGGGTAGGGAAAGATGTGCTTAGTGGTGGGATCCCGTTGGAGGTGGCGGAAGTTACGGAGAATAATATGTTGGACCCGGAGGCTGGTGGGGTGGTAGGTGAGGACCAGGGGAACCCTATTCCTCGTGGGGTGGTGGGAGGATGGAGTGAGAGCAGATGTACGTGAAATGGGAGAGATGCGTTTAAGAGCAGAGTTGATAGTGGAGGAAGGGAAGCCCCTTTCTTTAAAAAATGAAGACATCTCCCTCGTCCTGAAAAATGTCTCGTTTTTACTGTGTACTGTACCAGCAGTTATGGTCGAAATGACAATAAAAAGTGACTTGACTTGACTTGACTTGATCATTTCAGAGAATCTGCAGCCACTGGGATAATCTGATTTAATTAGCATTGAATCTTGTAGAGTTGTATTCTACAGGCCTCTGGGCCTAGTTCTGAAAGGTGGGATTAGACTGCTGAAGTCTTTAATAACTGTCTTAAGATCTGCCTTTCTGTCATAAATTCTCTATGATTTTTCTATTGGCCATAGAAAATATCAATAATTTGGATAAGAATCAACAAAGCATGGTTAGGAACTTTGCAGATGCCACTAAAACAGAGGATGTCATTGATAGTGAAAAAAGTTATTAGGATTTACAGGAATCTTGATCAGCTAGGCAACTAGGCTGAGGAATGGCAAATGGAGCTTGAACTGGATCAGTGTAAGATACAGTAAAGTGTGAAGACAACTGTGAGTGGACCCTGGGGAGCATTACAGAATAGAAGGAACCCTGAAAGTGATATTACAGGTAGACAAGGTGGTGAAGAAGCTTTTGACATCACACACAAAATGCTGGAGGAACCCAGCAGGCCAGGCAGCATCTATGGAAACAAGTACAGTCAATGTTTCAGGCCGAGAACATTGGGTCTCGATCCAAAACGCCGACTGTACTCTTTTTCATAGAAGCTGCCTGGCCTGCTGAGTTCCTCCAGCATTTTGTGTGTGTTGCTTGAATTTACTACATCTGCAGATTTTCTCTTGTTTGTGAAAGCTTTTGGCATGCTGGTCTTCATTAGTCAGGACACTTGAGTATAGAGTTGGATTTTCTGATGCAGTTGTAAAAGACATTGGTGTGGCCATATTTGAAGTATTATGTTTAGTTTTTGTCACCCTGCTATAGGAAAGATGTCATTCAGATAAAAAGAGTGCAAAGAAGATTTACAAGAATGTTGCTAGGATTTGGAGGGTTAAGTTATAAGAGATCGAGCAGGTTGAGACATTATTCATTGAAATGTAGAAAAATGAGGGGTGACCGTATAGAGATGAATAGAATTATGAGAGGTAATGAGAAAGTAAGTAGTCAGAGCCTTTTTTCTCAGGGCTGGGAAATTAAGAACTAGACGGCATGTTTAAGATGAGAGGGGAGAAATTTAATAGGAACCTGAGGGGCAACTTTTTCACCAACAAGTTGGTTAGTGTATGGAATGAGCTGCCAGAGGAAGCAGTTGAGACAAGTACATGAACAACATTTAAAGGACATTTGGGCAGGTACATACCTAGATAGGACTTGGGCCAAATTCAGGCAAATGGGACTAGCTAAAATGCGAATTTTGGTCAACATGAATTGTCATGCAGATTGGCCTCTTTCAGTGCTGCATGACAATAACCCTATGATTCATTCAGAAACCAGCCTATTTTTGTCATAGTTCATAATATAAATGACTTTACAAATCCATAAATACAGATAATTCATCAACGAATCCCACCTAGGACCCATGAAACTAAAACATGCCAAGCAGTGTGGAAACAACAAACATCGTTTATTCACCAGAGATATTTTAGATACAGTTCTGATAAAATTCCATTGAAACAAACACAATTACTGTTCCAGCTGCAGATTGTGCTTGTACTGTAAACTTTCACCTTTTTACATCTCCCCTCTTCCCCCCTCTCTGCCATTCCATTTGGACCAAGTAGATATTTTTGTACTTTTTTATCCACTTCAACTTCATCTATTTCTAGATGTTTTCTTAAATTCTTCAAACTTAATGTCACTTCAGGCTGATCTTAAAAGCAACGGTGACTTCACACACTGTGAGGATGATTTTTGCTTTTATTATGAACACAGATCTCAACATCATTCAAGCTTTACCATCATTTATTTATATTATAGGTGTTATGTACCAGAACTCAAAATGCCCATCTTGGGTGTCAAGATCTCTGAGGACCTAACCTAATCCCCACATATCGATGCAGTTATAAAAAAGGCAAGACAGCGACTATACTTCTTTAGGAGTTTGAAGAGATTTGGTATGTCAATAAAAACATCCAAAATCTTCTATAGATGTACTGTGGAGAGCATTCTGACAGTCTGCATCACTGTCTGGTATGGGGGGCGGGGGGGGGGAGGAGCACACTGCACATGATCAAAAGAAGCTGCAGAGGGTTGTAAATTTAGTCGCTCCATCTTGGGTACCAGCCTACAAAGTACCTAGGACATCTTCAAAGAGTGGTGTCGCAGAAAGGCAGCATCCATTAAGGAGACTCAGCACCCAGGACATGCCTTTTTCTCACTGTTACCCATCAGGTAGGAGGTACAGAAGCCTGAAGGCACACACTGAACGATTCAGGAACAGCTTCTTTCCTTCTACCATCTGATTCCTAAATGGACATTGAACCCGTGAACAATACCTCATTTTTAAAATATACATTATTTCTGTTTTTGCACGATTTTTAATCTATTCAATATACATATACCATAATTGATTGATTGATTGATTGATTTTCTCCTTCTATATTATGTATTGCATTGGACTGCTACTGTTAAGTTAACAAATTTCACAATGCATGCCGGTGATAACAAACCTGATTCTGATTCTGAACTCTGAAATGCCAGGCTCAGTGTACAGCCGGTTGCACCAATGCACCAGAGGTCAACAACTTTAACATTTCTTACAACACATTGTGCTCCATTGCTTGATAGACTGGCTAACATTCCACCAGCCTATTTGAATACTTCATGGGTCCATTGTTAGGATGATTTATAAGAGGTTTTGTGGTGCAGGACCTTACCTCACTTAGGAGTAACTTTGCTTGTTTTCCCCTGTGGTTTCCATATAAATATCTTGTTGGATAAGGAAGCTTACCAAACCTGCACAGAGTATTTGTGATTGGAAAGGCATCAACTCCCTTCCTCCAAGGAAAATTGTCATCCCCAACATTGAAAATATAACCCCATTACCACATCACTCCCATTATCTTAATTAATCATTCACACTCAAATGACTGTTCACAGACATGACCCAAAGTGACATCTCACTTTAAATTATCACCTCATTGACAATCCTTTACTCCTTCATGAATTCAAGCTGCAAGTTTTATCAGACGGTAAATCAGCATGGAGTGGCCTACCTGGAGGAAGCAGGTCCCAGCTGGTTCATTTTCCTTGATTGATACATTATAGAAGTTTTTGCTGAATACAGGCTCATTATCATTCACATCCTGGATCGCTATGGTGACAGTAACGGAGGAAGACATGGGCTTGTTTCCTCGATCAGTCGCCACCACCGTCAACATGGGAGCTGGATCTGCCTCGTAATCCAGTGCTGATGCTGTAGTAATCACTCCAGTAGCCCGATCAATGGTGAACCAATCAGAATGAGATTCTGGGCTATTAACGATGCTGTACACAATGTCACCATTAGCACCTTCATCTTTATCTCTTGCTGTTACTTGTAGCACAAAGCTCCCAGGGTATAGAACCTCTGGAATGGAGTGTCTGTACCCTGAACGGTCAAAAACCGGTGGATTATCATTAACATCAGTTACATGAATGGTGAATGTGGATTCTGCCCTCAGAGGTGGTGTTCCAGAGTCAGTTGCTGTAACACTGAGTTGGTAACTATCCTTCTCCTCTCGATCTAACATCTGGTCGACACATATCAAATAAATAATATTGTCCTTGGTAGTCAGTCCAAATTTACCATCACCACCTTCCAAAGACACATTGACTTTGGCATATTCTCCATAATCAGGATCAGACACTGAGATTCTGGCCACAAATTGGCCAGGCTGAGCTCCCTCTGAGATGTGAGGTGATCCATCTTCACTGAGAAAGATGATAGTAAGAGTGGGTTGGTTGTCATTGTAATCCTTGACCTGAACAGTAACAAATGCTGTTGTTACTTCAGGCTGTGAGGCATTGTCTCGAGCTTGGACCACCAGCTCGTGGACTTTCTTCATTTCATAATCCAATCCTTTATTTAATTTGATTACACCAGTCTTTGAATCTATGGCAAAGTACTGGCTGGGATCACTCTGCCTCCTGTTGATCTCATAAATAACCACACCATTATTTCCTTCATCTATGTCAGTGGCAAACACCTGGAGAAAGCTGGTTCCAGGCTGTAAATTTTCGGAGATTATGGCATGGTATCGAGTCTGATTAAACACTGGCGCATTGTCATTAACATCCAAAATAGAGATGTACAAAGTCATCTGACTTGTTTTGCGTGGAGTTCCACCATCAAAAGCTTCAATTACCAAGGTGTAAGTGGATCTCTCTTCCCTGTCCAGAGGACTATTGACCACAAGTTCCAGGTCTAATGTTTCTGTTAGCCTTTTAGTTTCCAGCCTAAAGGATTGCCCAACATTTCCATCTTGTATAAGATATCCCTGTGTGCTAAATTGACCCCCATCTGCATCAATAGCTGAATCTAGGCGGAATCGTGTTCCCACAGGTGTTTGCTCAGGTATTTTAAGTCGCATCTGACTGGTGGGAAAGACTGGAGCATTGTCATTTATATCATTGACTAATATCACCACCTCAACTGTATCACCTCCCAAATTCACCGCAACAAACTTGTACTTATCCCGAGACTCACGATCCAACACCCTGGCAGTCTTAATAATCCCTGTTGTTTCATCAATGATTAAGTCAGAAGACATACCGGTGCCATCGGTCTCATGTGTAAAGAAACTGCTGGTTATGTGACCAGGTGGAAGCCCTGCATTTATATCACCGATGATACTGAAAGGTGGCTGTTCTTCATCAATACGAAGAACCAGAGGTTCGCTTGATCCTGCCACAGACCATCCAACTAGGATTCCCAACATCACATGAAGCCACCGAAAGACACCTCGGCACTTGCCTAGTGGCCTCCTCACTGAATCCATAATCCCATTCGACGTTACTCCCGCCTTCTTTCTTCAGGGAATCTCTTTAAAATCTGTAAAAATCCAACAATTCTTAATTTCTGAAAATTTTTGTGTTACACAGTAAAATTTCCAATCAAGAATTAGAAACAAGTTTATTATCAGTATCGTACATGATGTGAAATTTGTTGCTTTATAGCAGCAATGTAGTGCAAAAATATTAAAGAATTTCTATAAATTATCAAATAAATAAATTGTGCAAAATAAAAGTAAAATGAATGAATATTGTTTCAATTAACATAAACAAACTGCTGGAAAAACTCAGCAAGTCAAGCAGCATCTACGGAGGCAAACTGAAGGTTAATATTTCCAGTAGAGACCTTGTATCGGGACTGAGTGCAGGGAGGCAGCCAGTATGGAGTAGAGAGCGAGGGGGGAGGCAGTAGAGACTTTATATTAGGACTGAGAGCGCAGAGATGAGAAGGAGGTGATGAAGACAGGGACTGGTGGGTGACAAGGAAGAGAAATGAGCAGGTGGAGCAAGATTGGGGATGGTAAAGGGTAAGGCAAAGACAGAGGTGGGAAGGTAATAAGCAGAACCTGATAAAAGAGAAATGATGGAGGGGAGAAGCTAGACACCCTGACTAATCAAGAACCTGTCAATCTCCATTTTAAATGTACTCAATGACCTGGCCTCCTCAGCCACCTGTGGCAATGAATTCCACACGTTTACTACCCTCTGGCTAAAGAAATTCATCTTTTTTCGTCTCTTTTTTCAAATGGATAACCCTCTTGTCTGAGACTGTGCCCTCTGCACTTAGCCTCATCCACTATAGGATACATCCATCTTATATCCTCTCTATCCAGACCTTTAGATATTCAATTGGTTTCAATGAGATGCCCACTCATTCTTCTAAACTCCAGTGAATACAGGCCCAAAACTTTCAATCGCCTCTCATAAAAGGCCAAAAGACCATAAGATATAGGAGCAGAAGTAGGCCATTCGGCCCATTAAGTCTGCTCTGCCATTCAATCATGGTCTGATCCAATTCTTCCAGTAATCCCCACTCCTCTACCTTCTCCCCATACACTTTGATGCTCTGGATGATCAAGAACATATCTATCTCTGCCTTAAATGCACCCAATGACTTGGCCTCCACAGTCACTCATGGCAACAAATTCCACAGATTTACCACGCTCTGATTAAAGTAATTTCTCCACATCTCTGTTCTAAATGAACATCCTTCAATCCTGAAGTTGTGCCCTCTTGTCCTAGACTCCCTTACCATGGAAAATAACCGTGCCATATCTAATCTGTTCAGGCCTTTTAACATTTGGAATGTTTCTATGATATCCCCCCCATTCTCCTGAACTCCAAAGAATACAGCCCAAGAGCTGCCAGATGTTCCTCATATGGTGACCCTTCCATTCCTGGAATCATTCTCATGAATCTTCTCTGAACCCTCTCCAATATCAGTATATCCTTTCTAAAATAAGGAGCCCAAAACTGCACACAATACTCCGAGTGTGGTCTCACGAGTGCCTTATAGAGCCTCAACATCACATCCCTGCTCTTACATTCTATACCTCTAGAAATGAATGCCAACATTGCATTTGCCTTCTTCACCACCAACTCAACCTGGAGGTTAACCTTTAGGGTATCCTGCACAAGGACTCCCAATTCCCTTTGCATCTCTGCATTTTGAATTCTCTCCCCATCTAAATAATAGTCTGCCCATTTATTTCTTCCAACAAAGTGCATGACCATACACTTTCCAACATGGTAGTTCATTTGCCACTTCTTTGCCCATTCCCCTAAACTATCTAAGTCTCTCTGCAGGCTCTCTGTTTCTTCACCACTACCCGCTCCTCTACCTCTTTTTGTATCATCAGCAAATTTAGCCACTAATCCATTAATCCCATAGTCCAAATCATTGACACCGACATGTGTTACCCTTTCATTCGTGGAATCATTCTCGTGATCCTCCTTCCTGTAGACTCTCTGCATTCTCTGCACATTTTGCTTTACCACTCAGTTTAGTGTCATCATCAAACTTAGATATGCTACACTTGGTCCCCTCTTCCATATTGTTAGTGTACTTATATGGTGAACAGCTGCAGGCCCAGAACTGGCCTCTGTGGCATACCTCTCTCTACTGATAATAACCAAAGAAACACACATTTATCTTAACCCTCTGCATTCCATTACTTAACCAATTCCCTATCCATGCTAATACATGACCCACAACACCATCACAAACAAGAGGAAGTCTGCAGATGCTGGAAATCCAAGCAACACACACAAAATGCTGGAGGAACTCAGCGGGCCAGGCAGCATCTATGGAAAAGAGTACAGTCAATGTTTCAGGCCAAGACCCTTCATCAATTACCCACAATTCCATGCATCCTTATTTTATGGATAAGTCTTTTTAGCTGCATCTTGTCGAACATCTTCTGGAAATTCAAGTATACTACATTCATCTGTTCTCTATCCACTGTACTCATTATATCCTCAAATAACTCCAGTGGGTTTGTCAAACAGGACCTGCCATTCATTAAATCAATGCTGTGTCTACCAGATAAAACCATTTCTATCAAGATTTCTCAGTGTAAAGGGCTCTGGTAGAGCATGAGGTGTTGCTCTTCCGGCTGGAATCGAGCCTCACCCTGGCAGTGGAGAAAACTTTATAAGACACTAGTCAATTTGCACATGGAGTATTGTCAACAGTTTTGGGCCCCTTCTCTCAGAAAGGATGTATTGTCATTGGAGAACGTCCAGAGGAGGTTCACGAGGATGATTCCGGGAATGAAGGGCAGCTTTGAGCAGCTTGTACGCACTGGAATTTAGAAGAATGCATGGGGATCTCATTGAAACTTGTTAGTGTTAGCAGTGAGGAGGATGCTAAGAGGATGCAGGGTGACTTGGATAGGTTGGGTGAGTGGGCAAACTCATGGCAGATGCAATTTAATGTGGATAAATGTGAAGTTATCCACTTTGGTGGCAAAAATAGGAAAACAGGTTATTATCTGAATGGTGGCCGATTAGGAAAAGGGGAGGTACAACGAGACCTAGGTGTCATTATACACCAGTCATTGAAAGTGGGCATGCAGGTACAGCAGGCGGTGAAAAAGTCGAATGGTATGCTGGCATTTATAGCGAGAGGATTCGAGTACAGGAGCAGGGAGGTACTACTGCAGGGAGACCACACCTGGAGTATTGTGTGCAGTTTTGGTCCCCTAATCTGAGGAAAGACATCTTTGCCATAGAGGGAGTACAAAGAAGGTTCACCAGATTGATTCCTGGGATGGCAGGACTTTCATATGAAGAAAGACTGGATGAACTGGGCTTGTACTCGTTGGAATTTAGAAGATTGAGGGGGGATCTGATTGAAACATATAAGATCCTAAAGGGATTGGACAGGCTAGATGCAGGAAGATTGTTCCCGATGTTGGGGAAGTCCAGAACGAGGGGTCACAGTTTGAGGATAGAGGGGAAGCCTTTTAGGACCGAGATTAGGAAAAACTTCTTCACACAGAGAGTGGTGAATCTGTGGAATTCTCTGCCACAGGAAACTGTTGAGGCCAGTTCATTGGCTATGTTTAAGAGGGAGTTAGATATGGCCCTTGTGGCTACAGGGGTCAGGCGGTATGGAGGGAAGGCTGGGGCGGGGTTCTGAGTTGGATGATCAGCCGTGATCATAATAAATGGCGGTGCAGGCTCGAAGGGCCGAATGGCCTACTCCTGCACCTATTTTCTATGTTTCTATGTTTCTAACTTACCGATTGGTGAAGGGACTAGAAAGGGTGCATGTAGAGAACATGTTTCCTCTGGTGGGGGTATCCAGAACTACCTCAGAATTGAGGGGTGATCTTTTAGAACAGAAGTAAGGAGTTTTTTTTTTAGCCAAAGAGTAGTGAATCTGTGGAATGCTTTGTCACAGACTGCAGTGGAGGCCAAATCCATGGATATATTCAAAGCAGAAGTTGTTAGATTCCTGATTGGTCGGTGCATCAAGGGATACGATGAGAGGGCAGGTGTATGGGGTTGACTGGGATCTGTGATCAGCCATAATGAAATGGCAGAGCAGACTCTATGGGATGAATGGCCTAATTCTGCTCCTGACGAAGGGTCTCGGCCCGAAACGTCAACTGTACCTCTTCCTAGAGATGCTGCCTAGCCTGCTGCGTCCACCAGCAACTTTGATGTGTGTTGCTTGAATTTCCAGCATCTGCAGATTTCCTCGTGTCTGCTCCAATATCTAATGGTTTTATGGTCTTTTGGTCTTAAGACTGAGAATGGACAGGCCATATTGGGAATAGAGAGACTTGAGACTTGGGACACTGCACAATGGTTCTCAAGTCTACTCTTAGTCTTGTTGATATAGAAGAGGCCACATCAACAACACCAAAGATAATGGAAAAGGTCTTTTTGCCTCCACCATGATTACCATCAAATTCAATTGGACTATATCTGACATTACTCTTCCTTTTGTTCATCTCTCTTCTTCATTTCAGTAGACAAACTGTCACCGATACTTTCTACCTCTCCTCTCACCCTCTCTCCTGTAAGAACAACATCCCTTTTTCTCAGTTTCTTCATCTCCACCACAGCATTTTTTTTCCCAAAATGAGGCTTTCTGTCCAGGATTCTAAAATGTTTTGACCAGAACTTATGGAATCCTCATTTGTAATGTGAACCATCCCTGTGTCTCCACAAATACCTCTTGACCTGCTGTGTTCATCTGGCAGTTTGTTTTTGCTCCATTTTCCAGCATCTACGGACTCTTGTGTCTCTGTTGTTTCATTTACACTGCCTGGAAAAGTGTTACTATTGGGTGTCAGGACAATCTTACAACTGCAAAGATTAAGTGTCAGGGGTAAGTTTTTTTACGCAGAGAGTGGTGAATGCGTGGAATGGGCTACTGGCGGCAGCGGTGGAGGCAAAAATGATAGGGTCTTTTAGGAGACTCCTGGATGGATACATGGAGCTTAGAAAAATAGAGGGCTATGGGTAAGCCTCGGTAGTTCTAAGGTAAGGACATGTTCGGCACAGCTTTGTGGGCTGAAGGGCCTGTATTGTGCTGTAGGTTTTAATTGTTTCTATATTTCTAAATCAAGAACGTCTGTGGCTGTCAACTGAAATAAACACTTACATTTATCATATATCAGAAAAATCATGCATTGATACATACAATACATTGGTATTCAAAGCTGCTGTGAATGTGGCATTCTGGGGATTCATAACCAGCGGGCCACTGGTGAGTGAACATGTTTCAAGACCATTTGAATATAGATATACAGTGGAGAATATGCTGACTGGATGCATCGCAGCCTGGTATGGAAACAACAATGCCCAGTAACAGAAAAGGCTATAGAAAATGGTGAATGCAGGCCACTCCATCACAGGAAAAGCCTTCCCCATCTACATGGAGCCTTGCCACAAGAAAGCAACACCCATCATCAAGAATCTCCACCATGCAAGCAATGCTCTCTTCTTATTACTACCATCAGACAAGAAGTACAGGAGCCTTTGGTCCCACACTACCAGGTTCAAGAACAGATGGTTGTATCCTACAACCATCAGGCTCTTGCCAGTGTGGATAACTTCACTCAATGCTGCACTGACTCCACAATCTTAGTACTCTCACTTTCAGGGACGCTACAACTCATGTTCTTGGCATTATTGATTTGTTATTTGTATTTACACCATTTGTCTTCTTTTGCACTATCTTTGTTAGTCTTTGCTTAGGTATAGATTTCATAAATTATATCGTATTTATTTTTTTCTGTAAATATCTGCAATACATTGTGTCTCAAGGTAGTATATGGTGAAAACACCTACTTTCATAATGAATTTACTTCGATTTTGAATGTCGACACACAGAGTCATAGAATCATACGGCATGGATATGGGGCCTTCAACCCAAATGGTCCATGCCAACCAAGTCTCGTCCCATTTGCCTATGTTTTGGGTCATAACCCTCTAAACCTTTCCTATCCATGTACCTGACCCAGCACATTTAAAAAATTGTTAATGTACTTGTTAATGTTCATAATTAAATCTCTCTCTTTTTATCTTCATGACCAGACTATGTAACAGTTTCTTCTCCCAAGCCATCAGACTCCTCAATACCCAGAGCCTGGACTGACACCAACCTACTGCTCTCTACTGTGCCTATTGTCTTGTTTATTATTTACTGTAATGCCTGCACTGTCTTGTACACTTTATGCAGTCCTGGGTAGGTCTGTAGTCTAGTATAGTTTTGTGTTGTTTTACGTAGTTCAGTGTAGTTTTTGTATTGTTTCATGTAGCACCATGGCCCGGAAAAACATTATCTCATTTTTACTGTGTACTGTACCAGCAGTTATGGTTGAAATGACAATAAAAAGTGACATGACTTGACTTGACTTAAACCTATGATCAATTGAGAAACAGCAAGCGTTGATCTCCAATCAATATTTCTAGATTCCTTGATTTGCATCAGTGACTGAGCCTCCAGTGCCCTTGGAAGAAGAAATTTCTTTTATTCTGAGAGGCTGAACCTTCAGCAAGACCTGTTCCCGACACCATAGACCTTATCACTCGATCTGACCTGTCAAGTTCAGCAAGAATTTTATATGATCCTACAAGATCATCTCTCATTCTCCTAAATAGAAAACATATGCCCAGTCTGATTACTCTCTGAATATGGTACAGGGAAAACCCCACACCACAAATCTTCATTGTACTTCTCCAATCATAAGGATATCTAGGAGACCAGATATTAGACCATAAAACATAGGAGCAGAATTCGGCTCTTTGGCCCATCATGTCTACTTCACCATTCAATCATGGCTGATCTTTTTTCCCATCCTCAGCCCAACTCCCTGGCCTTCTGCCCGTAACCTTTGATGCCACATCCAACCAAGAACCTATCAGGCTCTGCCTTAAATACACCCAATGATCCACAAATTTACTACCCTCTGGGTAAAGAAATTTCTCTACATCTCTGTTTTAAACGGATGTCCCTCTATCCTGAGGCTGTGCCCTCTTGTCCTAGACTCCCCCTCTCTTACGCCAGCACATCTTTTCTGAGATGAGGAACTCAAAACTGTTCACAATACTCAAGGTGAGGCCTCGGCAACCTTATAAAGCCTCAGCATCACATCCTGCTCTTGTATTCTAAACCTCTTGAAATGACTGTTAACATGGCGTTTGCCTTCCTCAACACCGACTCTGCCTGCAAGTTAACCTTTAGTGTGTTCTGCAAAAGGACTCGCAAGTCCATCTGCATCTCAGACTTAGTCTGAACATTTATTCCTATGACAAAAGTGCATGATTATGCATTTTCCAACATTGTATTTCATTTGCCACTTTCTTGCCCATTCTTCTAATCTGACTAAATCCTTTGGCAGCCTACCTGTTTCCTCAACACTACCTGCCCCTCCACCAATCTTCATATCATCTGCAAACCTGGCAACAAAGCCATCTATTCCATCATCTAAATAATTTATATACCGCATAAAAAGAAGTGGTCTCAACACTGACCCCTGCGGAACACCACTAGTCACTGGCAGCCAATCAGAAAAGGATCCTTTTATTCCCACTCACTGCCTCCTATCAATCAGCCAATGCTCTAACTATGCCAATAATTTTCCCGTAATAGCATGGGCTCTTAACTCAGTAAGAAGCCTCATGTGTGACACCTTGTCAAAGGCCTTCTGAAAATCCAAATACACAACATCCACTACATACCCTTTATCTATCCTACTTGTAATCTCCTCCCAGAATTCTAACAGGCTCATCAGGCAGGATTTTCCCTGAAGGAAACCATGCTGACTTTGTCCTATCTTGTCCTGTGTCACCAAGTACTTCATAACCTCATCCTTAACAATTGACTCCAACATCTTCCCAACCACTGAGGTCAGGCTAACTGGTCTATAATTTCCTTTCTGCTGCCTTCCTCCATTTTTAAAGAGTGGAGTGACCATGCCAGAGTCCAATGATTTTTGAAAGATCATCTCTAATGCCACCACAATTTCTACACACCACCAAAGATTATGGGGAGAAGGCCGGGGAATGGGGTTGAGGAGGGGGAAAAAGGATCAGCCATGATTGAATGGTGGAATAGTCTCGATGTGCTATATGGCCTAATTCTGCCCCTATGTCTTATAGTCTTAAAAAAATGACCTTTCAAAAATCTATTTCTCTCTCATACCACTGTAATATCCTTTACTCCACTAAAATATTGCTACATCAGACCTTACTTTCTCCCTATAAATTTCAAGTTGAACACAATCATATTGCGATTACTACCCTCTAAGGGTTATTTTAACTTAAGCTCCCTAATCACCCCCGTATCATTACATAACATCCAATCCAGTATAGCTGATCCCCTAGTAGACTCAACGACAAATTGCTCTAAAAAGCCATCTTGTAGACATTTAACAAATTCATTCTCTTGAGATCCATTTCTAACCTGATTTTCCCAATCGACTTGCATGTTAAAATCTTCCATGATTATTGTAACATTGCCCTTTTGTCACGCCTTTTCTATTTCCCAATGTAATCTGCAGTCCACATCCCAGCTACTGTTGGGAGGCCTGTATATAACTGCCATCAGGGCCCTTTTATGACTGCCATCAGTTTCTTAACTCAGCCCACAAGGATTCAACATCTTCTGATCCTTTGTAACATTCTTCTTCTGATTTGATGCCATTCTTTATCAGCAGAGCCACGCCACCCTCTCTAACTACCATCCTATCCTTCCAGTACAAAGTTGTAGCCTTGAATATTCAGCTTCCAACTACAACCATCCTTCAGCCATGATTCAGTGATGGCTACAACATCATACCTGACTATCTTTAATAGTGAAACAAGATCAACCACCTTATCTCTTATACTCCGTGCATTGAGCTATAACACTTTAAATACTGTATTTGCTCTCCTTTTTGATTCTGCATCCCTAATGCACTGATACTCACACTGCTGGCTGCAATGTTGTCCTATCATCTGCCTGCCATTCCTGACAGTCTAACTGCATGTTATTTTTGCTTTTTTACCATCCGTGCTATCCTGATTCCCTTCACTCCAGTTCCCACTCCCTAACAAGTTAGTTTAAACCCTCCTCAACAGCTCTAACAAACCTGACCACAAGAATATTTGTTCCCCTTGTGCTCAGGTGCAACCCGTCACTTTTGAACAGGTCATATCTCCTCCAGAAGAGATCCCAATGATCTACGAACTTAAAGCCTTGCCCCTACATCAGCTTCTCAGCCATGTATTCACTTGTTAAATCATCCTGTTTCTATCCTCACTGGTCCATTGCATACCTACAGTAGGTGCCCAAGCATTCATAGTCCAAGTCCTATGTTGGTTTGACTTTCAAAATGCACCATGTCATACTTATTTATATGGAAATCTCACTGGATTGTCTCACTGGCAATCCAGAAATTATTACCTGGGAATTTCTGTTTCTCAGCTTTCTATCTAGCTCTCTAAATTCTCTTTTCATGACCTCTTTGTTTTTCCTTCCTATGTCATTGGTACCAATATTTACCAAGACATCTGGCTGCTCTCCCTCCCTCTCCATGTATACAATATTCTCAATGCAGGAACACAACTGTTGTCATCGATTTTTACAAATAAAGCAATAGGCCCCCTGGACGACCTCAAATTTACAAATGTTGTACTCCATCTGCCAGACCTACATTCGTTTGCTTGGAGATAGGAAGTAGAGGATAGCGGTTGAGGGTTGTTTTTCAGAATGAAAGCCAGTGTCTACCAGTGTGTCACAAGGGTTGGTGCTGGAACCCTTGTTATTCATTATGTATATAAATGGTTTGGATGTGTTTGCACATCTTGATCAGCAGGTTTGCAGATGACACAAAATTAGGAAGTGTCACTAACGGTGAAGGAGGTTATTGCAGATTACAGGGGGATCTGGATAAGATAGGAAAGTGGGCCAAGGAAAGACAAATAGATTTCAATATAGATAAGTATGACATGATGTATTTTTGAAAGTCAAACCAATATAGGACTTGGTCTATGAATGCTTGGGCACTTACTGTAGGTATGCAATGGACCAAAAGAACCTAAGAGAACAAGTGCAAAGTTTGTTGAAAGCAGCATCACAAGTAGACAGAGTGGTGAAAAAGATGCACAGGACACAGGCCTTCATCAGTCAGGGCACTGAGTGTCAGATTTGGGACATGATGTTACAGTTACACAAGACATTGATGAAGCTGCACTTATAGGACCGTACAGTTTTGGTCACCCCGTCTTTTTGTTGCCTATTATAGAACAATCCTTGTTGCAAACATATTTGGACACCACTGCCCAACTTCTTCTCCATTACATCAGCTACATTTCCTTCCAACCTGTCTCATGTAAGGACTACCTTTGTTTTTCCCCACCTATGCCACATCTGTTTGTATCTGTCCTCCTCCTTCAAGAAACATAGCTCCCCCTTTGCGATGATTAGCAGAAACCTCACTCACTTTCTCTTCATTTCTTACACTTCTGCTCTCATCCCACTGCCCCCCTAGGGGTTCCCGTGTACTGTTCACATCCAGTCCATTTCCACAAGCTGCAATGTAATCCCATAACCAGTCACGCCTTTCCCTCCATAACTCAATGCCAAAATAAACCACTCTTTATTCAGAGTTATTATTTGTGTGTCAACATCAATAGAAAGGATGTGATACTAAGGCTTTATAAAGCTTTGGTCAGATTGCACGTTGACTATTGTGAGCACTTTTAGCCCCTTATCTAATAAAGGATGTGTTGGCTTTGGAGAGGGTCCAGAAGAGGTTCATAAGAATTATCCCAGAAATGAAAGGGTTAACATTTGAGGAGAGTTTTATGGCTCTGGGCCTGTACTCACTGGAGTTTTGAAGGATGAGGGGGCATCGCATTGAAACCAATTGAATAAGAAAGGCCTAGATGGAGTGGATGTGGAGAAGATGTTTCCTATATGTCAAGGATTAGAGGGCACAGCCTCAGAATAGAGGAATGTCCATTTAGAACAGAGATAAGGAGGACTTCCTAACCGGAAGAGCACAATTTGTGCAAATTGGTAATAACATATCCTCCTCGCTGACGATCAACACTGGCGCACCTCAGGGGCGTGTGCTTAACCCACTGCTCTACTCTCTATATACACATGACTGTGTGGCTAGGCATAGCTCAAATACCATCTATAAATTTGCTGATAGAATTGTTGAATTTGAAGGATTGATAGATAGATAGAATTTGCTGATTGTTGGTAGAATCTCAGGTGGTGACGAGAGGGCGTACAGGAGTGAGATATGCCAACTAGTGGAGTGGTGCCACAGCAACAATCTGGCACTCAATGTCAGTAAGAAAAAAGAGCTGATTGTGGACTTCAGGAAGGGTAGGATGAAGGAACACATATCAATCCTCATAGAGGGATAAGAAGTGGAGAGAGTGAGCAAGTTCCTGGGTGTCAAGATCTCTGAGGATCTAACCTGGTCCCAACATATTGATGTAGTTATAAAGAAGTCAAGACGGCGGCTATACCTTAATAGTAGTTTGAAGAGGTTTGGTATGTCAACAAATACACTCAAAAACTTCTATAGTTGTACCGTGGAGAGCATTCTGACAGGCTGCATCACTGTCTGGTATGGTGGCGGGGGAGGGCTACTGCACAGGATCGAAAGAAGCTGCAGAAGGTTGTAAATCTAGTCAGCTCCATCTTGGGTACTAGCCTACAAAGTACCCAGGACATCTTTAAGGAGCGGTGTCTCAGAAATGCAGTGTTCATTATTAAGAACCTCCAGCACCCAGGACTTGCCCTACGAAATTATGTATTGCATTGAACTGCTGCTGCTAATTTAACAAATTTCACTTCACATGCTGGTGATAATAAACCTGATTCAGATTTTGATTCTGAATTTCTTTAGCCAGAGGGCAGAGAAATCTGTGGAATTAATTGCCATGGATGACTGTGGAGACCTAGTCATTGGATATATTTAAGGGAGGGTAAACGTCGACTCAGACCATGCGAGACCTGCGTCTGGCATTTTCATGCCTTACAAGGTGCAGATTGGAAGTCTGTGTGGGGCGCCACTCCTCGCACAGACTAGAGCAATGTGTGATTAAGTACCTTGCTCAAGGGCACAAACACACTGCCACAGCTGAGAATCAAACTACGACCTTGAGGTAACTAGACAAACGCCTTAACCACTTGGCCACGTGCCCAAACATATTTAAAGCGGGAGGTTATTAGGTTCTTGATTAGTCAGGGTGTCAAAGGTTACAGGGAAAAGGCAGGAGAATACGGTTGAGAGGGATAATAAACCAGCCATGATGGAATGGGAGTGCAGACTCAATGGGGCAAATGGCCTAATCCTACTCCAAAGTCTTATTGTTTTATGGGCTTCTGAAAGAGAGAGCTGGTTCACTCTGGCTTTTCCTCCATGATATCAGAAGAAGGGATGTTGATGAAAGAAAAATCAATTCCATTCATAACTCCTCAGTAAATGAAGCAGTTCTTCCCTGGGCAAGGCTGAAGAATCTCTGGCAATGACTATGTTCAACAGGAACACACTCTTACAATTGTATTTCTATGCTATATTGACTGTCGTGTTGTACATACTATTTATTACAAATTTCTATAAATTGCACATTACACATTTAGATGGAGGTTATTGGGGTCTCCCTACCTTCTGTCCAAGACCTCTTTCAGAGTCGATGCCTCCAGAAGACACGGTACATCATTAAAGACCCCTCACACCCTCTCCATGAACTGTTTGTTCTTCTGCCATCAGGCAAACGTTACAGGAGCATCAAAACTAAAACCACAAGGCTACTAAACAGCTTCCTCCCACAGGCAGTCAGACTGCTAAATAGCTGCTCCACCTGACTCTGCTTTGGACACTTTTAACTTGCACTGGACACTTATAACTGATTTAACTGACATGTGGCTGTTATGTTTTACTATTTTATTGTTATGTTTATTATTTAGTGTTGCGTTTGTTATGTTATGATTGCACTGCCCCTGAGAAGCGCTGTCTCATTCTGCCCTGCAGAGCTGATGTATGGTTAGAATG
Organism: Mobula hypostoma; assembly: GCF_963921235.1. Taxonomy (NCBI): domain Eukaryota; kingdom Metazoa; phylum Chordata; class Chondrichthyes; order Myliobatiformes; family Myliobatidae; genus Mobula; species Mobula hypostoma. The sequence goes on from NC_086103.1 coordinate 189,516,129, forward strand.
ACAATAAAGTTTTTTGAATCTTGAATCTTGAATCTTTGCATCTTTGAATCTTGACTTAATGTAAAGATTTTTACTCTTCATGTATGTGAAGGATGTAAGAAATAAAATCAATTCAATTTAATTTTATACCATACCCTTGGCATAGACAGGGTAGATAGTCAATAACCTATGTGCCATATATGCCAGGCAACGGCTATGTCCGACAGGAGGGTGTTTAACAGCCTACCCTTTGAGTAGATAGGATAGATAGACAGAGTCTCTTTCTTAGGATAGAGATGTCCAATATTAGAGGGTATAACTCAGGTGACAGGGTGGAGATACATCTCTACCAAAGGAAGTGTAAGGTGTTCCTTCCCTCCACTAGCCTGTAGGTCACCCTTGAACATGTAGCACCTGCTTAGCCCCGATCAGGATCATATGAAGCCAAGGGAGCAGGTGGTGGATGGTTGTATGAGCAGCTGGTGCTTATCGCAAGTCCTGGTAATGTAACGAATGATGCTAGGCAGACAGTCTCTGAAGAATATTGATAATGGCTGAGGTCACCCATCTTGTAAATACATTGCCCAGAGGAAGGCAATGGCAAACCCCTTCTGTGGAAAAATTATAGTCATGGAAAGACCATGATCGCTCACATCATTCAATACAGCACATGACAAACCAAACAATAACTTTAAGGTGTGAAGAGGAAAGTTTAAAGGAGATGTGCAGACTAAGTTTTGTTTTTTGGATACAGGGTTTTTTTTATAGGATATGACGGATAAGCAGGAATCGGGTACTAGGATGGCCATAGATGGGAGGATAAAGTGTAGATTAGGGTATGCGTGTGTGTATGATAGGGTGAAGGGATTTAGAATGTATGTGTATTGCACATTCCGGAGCAGAAGCTGGTGGTAATGAACCATTAAGCTGGGTGCCAACTGCCGTAAAACAAGACGGAGAAGAAGTGAAAGAAGTTTTGTTTTTGTTACCTAGAGAGGGGGTGCACAGAATATACTGCTAGCGGTGGTGGTGGAAGCAGATATGTTAATGGAATTAGAAGCTTTCAGACAGACACATAAACATACAGGAGGGATTCAGATCTTGTGCAGCAGGTGAAATTAGTTTCATTTGCAATGAAGTCAAATTTATTGTCATGTGCACATCAGCACAGATATCGTAGGCTGCAGTCCCTGTTCCTTTGCTGTACTGTTGTATGTCAATATTCAATTTGATGGCCACTGCAAGGTCTATAAGACCATAAGACCAAAAGACATAGGAGCAGAATTAGGCCATTCAGCACATTGAGCCTACTCCACCATTCCATCATGGCTGATCCCAGATCCCACTCAGCTCCATACACCTGCCTTCTCACCATATCCTTTGATGACCTGACCAATCAGGAAATTATCAATCTCCACTTTAAATATACCCACAGATATAGCCTCCACCGCAGTCTGTGGCAGAGCATGCCACAAATTTATTACTCTCTAGCTAAAAAATCCTCCTTACCACTGTTCTAAAAGGTCACCTCTCAATTTTGAGGCTGTGCGCTTTGGTTCTAAATACCCCCACCACAGAAAACATCCTCACCACATACACCCTATCCAATCCTTTCAACATTTAATAGGTTTCAATGAGATCTCGAGGATCTTCTAAATTCCAGTGAGTACAGGCCCAAAGCTGCCAAACACCCCTCATATGTTAACCCCTTTATTTCCAGAATCATCCTCATGAACCTCTCTAGACTCTCTTCAATGACAAAACATCCTTTCCGAGATATGAGGCCCAATACTGTTGACAATACTCCAAATGCAGCCTGACTAGTAAAGCCTTAACATTATAACATATAACAATTATAATTACAGCATGGAAACAGGCCATCTCGGCCCTTCTAGTCTGTGCGGATCTATTCTGTTCCCCTTGAACTAAATGCCAACAATGCATTTGCCTTCTTTACCACAGATTCAATCTGTAAATTAACCATTTGGAGGTCTTGCCCGAGGACTTCTAAGACTCCTTTAATGTTTGCATTTCCTCTGTATTTTCATAATAGCCTGCACTTCTGTTCCTTTTACCAAAATGCATTATCATACATTTCTCAACACCGTATTCCAGCTGCCACGTTTTTGCCCATTCTTACAATTTGTCTAAGTCCGACTGCAATCACATTGCTTCCTCAGCACTACCTACCCCTCCACCTATCTTCGTATCATCTGCAAACTTTGCCACAAATCCATCAGTTCCATTATCTAAAAGCTTGAGCATGTAGGTATTAAGAAAGAGGATGTGCTGATGGTTTCCAAAGGCTCCAAATTGGATAAGTCACCGGGATCAGAAGAGATGTACTCTAGGCTACTGTGGGAGGCAAGGGAGGAGATTGCTGAGCCTCTGGCAATGATCTTTGCATCATCAATGAGAATGGGTTAAGTTCCAGAGGATTGGAGGGTTGCAGATGTTGGTTCCATTCTTCAAGAAAGGGAGTAGGGATAGCCCAGGAAATTATAAACCAGTGAGTTTTACTTCAGTGGTTGGTAAGTTGATGGGGAAGAACCTGAGAGGCAGGATTTATAAACATTGGGAGAGGCATAATATGATTAGGAATAGTCAGCATGGCTTTGTCAAAGGCAGGTCATACCTTACAAGCCTGATTGAATTTTTTGAGGATGTGATTAAACACATTGATGAAGGAAGAGCAGTAGATGTAGCGTATATGGATTTCAGCAAGGCATTTGTAAGGTACCCCATGCAAGGCTTATTGAGAAAGTAAGGAGGCATGGGATCCAAGGGGACATTGCTTTGTGGATCCAGAACTGGCTTGCTAACAGAAGGCAAAGAATGGTTGTAGATGGGTTATATTCTGCATGGAGGACGGTCACCAGTGGAGTGCGTCAGGGATCTGTTCTGGGACCCTTACTCTTTGTGATTTTTATAAATGACCTGTATGAGGAAGTGGAAGGATGGGTTACTAAGTTTGATGATGGCACAAAGGTTGGAGGTGTTGTGGATAGTGTGGAGGTCTGTCAGAGGTTACAGCGGAACATTGATAGGATGCAAAACTGGGCTGAGAAGTGGCAGATGGAGTTCAACCTAGATAAGTGTGAAGTGGTTCATTTTGGTAAGTCAAATATGATGACAGAATATAGTATTAATGGTAAGACTCTTGGCAGGGTGAAGGATCAGGGGGATCTTGGGGTCTGAGTCCCAAGGGTGCTGCATAGGTTGACTCTGTGGTTAAGAAGGCATACGGTGCATTGGCCTTCATCAATTGTGGGATTGAGTTTAGGAGCTGAGAGGTAATGTTGCAGCTATATAGGACCCTGGTCAGACCCCACTTGGAGTACTGTGCTCAGTTCTGGTCACCTCACTATAGGAAGGATGTGGAACCATAGAAAGGGTGCAGAAGAGGTTTACAAGGATGTTGCCTGGGAGCATGCCTGATGAGAATAGGTTGAGTGAACTCAGCCTTCTTCCCTTGGAGCGATGGAGGATGAGAGGTGACCTGATAGAGGTGTACAAGATGATGAGAGGCATTGATCATGTGGATAGTCAGAGGCCTTTTCCCAGGGCTGAAATGGCTAGCATGAGAGGGCACAGTTTTTAATGTGCTTGGAAGTAGGTACAGAGGAGATATCAGGGGTAGGTTTTTTTATGCAGAAATTGGTGAGTGCGTGGAATGGGCTGTCGGCGACGGTTGTGCAGGCGGATACAATAGAGTCTTTTAAGAGACTCCTGGACAGGTATATTGAGCTCAGAAAAATGGAGGGCTATGGGTAACCCTAGGTAATTTCTCAGGTAAGGATATGTTTGGCACCACTTTGTATTGTGCTGTAGGTTTTCTATGTTTCTATGTTTCTAAATCACTGACAAACGATGTGAAAAGTAGCGGTCCCAAAACTGACTCCTGACAAACACCACTAGTCACTGGCAATCAACCAGAAAAGGCCCCTTTTATTCCCACTCACTGCTTCCTGCCTGTCAAGCCTTTCCTCCATCCATGCCAATATCTTTCCTGTAATGCCACAGGATTTTATCTTGTTAAGCAGCCTCATGTGAGGAACCTTATCAAATGCCTTTTGAAAATTGAAGTAAATGATATTCACTGCCTCTCCTTTGTCTACCCTGCTTGTTACTTCCTTGAAGAACTCTTATTAGATTTGTCAGGCAAGATTTCCCTTCACAGACACCATGCTGACTTTGACTTATTATTAGCCTCCAAATACCCCAAAACTTCATCCTTAACAATAGACCAACACTTTCCCAGCCACTGAGGTTAGGCAAACTAGACTATAATATCCTTTCATTTGCCTTCTTCCCTTAAAGAGTAGAGTCACATTTGCATTTTTGCAGTCCTCCGGAACCATGCCAGAATCAAGAGATTCATAGACCATAAGACCATAAGACATAGCAGCACAATTAAGGCGTTTCAACCCATTGAGTCTATTCCACCATTCTATCATGGCTGATCCCAGATCCCATTCAACCCCATACACATGCCTTCTCGCCATTACCTTTGATGCCCTCACCAATGAGGAAATGATCAACTTCTGCCTTAAATATACCCATGGACTTGGACTCCACCACAGTCTGTGGCAGCGAATTCTACAGATTCATTGCTCTCTGGCTAAAAAAACTCCTCCTTACCTCTGTTCTGAAAGGTCACTCCTTAATTTTGAGGCTGTGCCCTCTAGTTCTGGATACACCACCATAGGAAACATTCTCTCCACATCCACCCTATCTAGTCCTTTCAATATTCGGTAGGTTTCAATGAGATTCCACACAGTTTTCTAAATTCTAGTGAGTACAGGCCCAAAGATGCCAAATACTCTTCTTATGGAGGCGGAGCAAAGTTAAGATGGCACTAAACAGCGACTCCTTTGCTTGCATGTTCGTAACCAGCTCTATTTCTATCTTTGATATCTATTTTTTTCCTTTTCAAGATTCTTTTGGAGACCCTGACCTGGAGTTACACTCTGACTTCAGTTCTTTGCGGGAAAGGGACCTGCTCTCAGGGCCTCACGACTGGCTACTTTTTGATATGCCAAGGACGTGGCCTGGAAGACTAGTGCGCCTTCAGGATGCCAGTTTTTCGTGGCTCTGGAGACAGGCTAATTCAAGGCTGGTGCCCTCAATGTCGTCGGGAGCCATGTGTCCAGACTCAATTCTCTGGTCGCAGAACTCGGAAAGTGCGATGTAACAGACTTTTAACATCACAAATCAGCGAGTTGTTTATGCCTCCTCTCTTGCTGTGAAATGGAGATATTTCTTTTTCCCTTATTATGGAGAGAGATAGCCTGTGGTTTGTTGAATTACCAGGTGAACGAGTAGTCTTTGGGGAACAGCAAGGCTGTGTCTTTAGTGATGCTTTGCTGCATGTTTGAGTGCTTGGTGGAAGGCCCAAAACTGTTGACATAGAAACATAGAAAATAGGTGCAGGAGTAGACCATTCAGCCCCTCGAGCCTGCACCACCATTCAGTATGATTATGGCTGATCATCCAACTCAGAACCTTGTACCAGCCTTCCCTCCATACCCCCTGATCCCTTTAGCCACAAGGGCCATATCTAACTCCCTCTTAAATATAGCCAATGAACTGGCCTCAACTGTTTCCTGTGGCAGAGAATTCCACAGATTCACTACTCTCTGCGTGAAGACGTTTTTCCTAATCTCAGTCCTAAAAGGCTTCCCCTTTATCCTCAAACTGTCACCCCTCGTTCTGGACTTCCCCAACATTGGGAACAATTTTTCTGCATCTAGCCTGTCCAATCCCTTTAGGATTTTATATGTTTCAATAAGATCCCCCCTCAATCTTCGAAATTCCAACGAGTATAAGCCCAGTTCATCCAGTCTTTCATCATATGAAAGTCCTGCCATCCCAGGAATCAATCTGATGAACCTTCTTTGTACACCGTCTATGGCAAGGATGTCTTTCCTCAGATTAGGGGACCAAAACTGCACACAGTACTCCAGGTGTGGTCTCACCAAGGCCTTGTACAACTGCAGTAGTACCTCCCTGCTCCTGTACTCGAATCCTATTGCTATGAATGCCAGCATACCATTCGCCTTTTTCACCGCCTGCTGTACCTGCATGCCCACTTTCAATGACTGGTGTATAATGACACCCAGGTCTCGTTGCACCTCCTCTTTTCCTAATCAGCCACCATTCAGATAATAATCTGTTTTCCTGTTTTTGCCACCAAAGTGGATAACCTCACATTTATCCACATTAAATTGCATCTGCCATGAATTTGCCCACTCACCTAACCTATCCAAGTCACCCTGCATCCTCTTAGCATCCTCCTCACAGCTAACACTGCCGCCCAGCTTCGTGTCATCCGCAAACTTGGAGATGCTGCATTTAATTCCGTCATCTAAGTCATTAATATATATTGTAAACAACTGGGGTCTCAGCTTTGAGCTTTACAGTACCCCACTAGTCACTGCCTGCCATTCTGAAAAGGTCCCGTTTATTCCCACTCTTTGCTTCCTGTCTGCCAACTAATTCTCTATTCACATCAATACCTTACCCCCAATACCGTGTGCTTTAAGTTTGCACACTAATCTCCTGTGTGGGATCTTGTCAAAAGCCTTTTGAAAATCCAAATATACCACATCCACTGGTTCTCCCCTATCCACTCTACTAGTTACATCCTCAAAAAATTCTATGAGATTCGTCAGACATGATTTTCCTTTCACAAATCCATGCTGACTTTGTCTGATGATTTCACCGCTTTCCAAATGTGCTGTTATCACATCTTTGATAACTGACTCTAGCATTTTCCCCACCACCGATGTTACGCTAACCGGTCTATAGTTCCCCAGTTTCTCTCTCCCTCCTTTATAAAAAAGTGGGGTTACATTAGCCACCCTCCAATCATTAGGAACTAGTCCAGAATCTGAAGAGTTCTGAAAAATTATCATTAATGCATCCACTATTTCTTGGGCTACTTCCTTAAGCAGATCTGGGATGACAATACTCCAAGTGCAGCCTGACTAGTGTCTTATAAAGGCTCAGCATTATCTCCTTGCTTTTAGGTTCTATTTCCCTTGAAATAAAAGCCAACATTGCATTTACCTTCTTTACCACAGACTCAACCTGTAAATTAACCTTCTAGAGTCTTGCATGAGGACTCCTAAGTCCCTCTCCCCCTCTGATGTTTGAAACTTCTCCCCATTTAGATAATAGTCCACACTACTGTTCTTTTTAAAGATCATGACCAATACATCTGTCATTTATTCAGCAACCTCTCTCAGGACTCTGGGATATTGCCCAACTGGCCCAGGTTAAGACCTTTGAGATTACCTAGCACTTTTGCCTTTGTAATAGCAATGGCACTCACTCCTGCTCCCTGACACTCACAAACCTCTGACAAACTGCTAGTGTCTTCCTTAGTGAAGACTGATGCAAAGTATTCATTAAGGTCATCTGCCATTTCTTTGTCCCCCATTACTAATTCACTGACATCATTTTCCAGAGGTCCAATATTAACTCTCACCTCCCTTTTACTCTTTATATAACTGAAAAAACTTTCAGTATCCTACTTTATAGTATTGGCTAGTTTGCCCTCACATTTCATTTCTTCCCTTCTTATAGCTTTTTTAGTTGTCTTTTGTTGGATTTTTAAAAGTTCCCTATCATCCAACTTCCCACTCACTTTTGCTAACTTGTATGCTCTTTCCTTGGCTTTTATGCAGTCTTTAACTTCCCTTGTCAGCCACAGTTACCTAGTCATGCCATTTGAAAACAACTTCTTCTGTGAGACGTATTTATCCTTTGGCTTGTGAACTATTCCCAGAAACTTCAGCCACTTCTGCTCTGCCATCATCCCCACCAGTATCCTCCTCCAATCCATCTGAGCAAGCTCCTCTCTCATGCTTCTGTAAGTCCCTTTATCCTATTGTGATACTGAAACATGTGACTTATGCTTCTTCCTCTCAAACTGCAGAATGAATTCAATCTTATTATGATCACTGCCTCGTAATGTAATTGTTCCTTTACGTTAAGCTCTTTAGTAAGATCTGCATTATTGCACAACACCCAATCTAAGATAGCCTTTCCTCAAGTAGGCTCAAGCACAAGCTGCTCTAAAAAGCCAACTTGTAGGCATTCAACAAATTCTCTCTCTTGCCATCTGGCACCAACCTGATTTCTCCAATCCCCTTACATATTGAAGTCCTCCATTACAATTGTGAAAATACCCTTATTACATGCCTTTTCCAGCTCCCTTTGCAATGTCAAACCCACATCTTGGCAACTATTTGGAGGCCTATATATGATTCTCATATTTTTTTTACCCTTACAGTTTCTTAACTCCAACCCCCAAAGATTCAACATTCTCTGACCTTAAGCCATCTCTTTCTAAAGATGTAATTTCATCTCTTACTAACAGAACCACACCACCACCTTTGCCTTTCTGCCTGTTCTTTCCAAACCAACTGCATCAGTGGTTGGGAAGTTGTTGGAATCACTTGTTAGGGATGAGATTACGGAATACCCGAAGGCACATAACAAGATAGGCCAAAGCCAGCATGGTTTCCTGAAAGGAAACTCCTGCCTGACTCACCTACTGCAATTTTTTGAGGACATTACAAGCAGGGTAGACAAAGGAGATGCAATAGATGTGGTGTGCTTGGATTTTCAGAAGGCCCTGAACGAGGTGCCACACATGAGGCTGCTTAGCGAAATAAGAACCCATTGAATTACAGGGAAGTTACCAGCATGAGTGGAGTATTTACAGATCGTCATAAAACAGAGTGGGAATAAAGGGATCCTATTCTAGCTGGCTGCCGGTTGCTAGTGGAGTTCCACAGGGGTCAGTGTTGGGCCTGCTGCTTTTTACAATGTATAACAATGATTTGGACTATGGCATTAATGGATTTGTGGCTAGATTTGCCAATGATACAAAGGTAGGTGGAGGAGCGGGTAGTGTTCAGGAAACAGAGAGCCTGCAGGGAGACTTAGATCATTTAGGAGAATGGACAAAGAAGTGGCAAATGAAATACAATGTTGGAAAGTGTATGGTGATATACTTTGGTGGAAGAAATAAATGGGCAGACTATTATTTAGATGGGGAGAGAATTCAAAATGCAGAGTCACAAAGGGACTTGGGAGCCCTAAAGGTTAACCTCCAGGGTGAGTCGGTGGTGCAGAAGGCGAATGCAATGTTGGCATTCATTTCTAGAGGTATAGAATACAAGAGCAGGGATGTGATGTTGAGACTCTATAAGGCACTCATGAGAACACACTTGGAGTATTGTGTGTAGTTTTTGGTTCCTTATTTTAGGAAGGATATACTGACATTGGAGAGGGTTCAGCGAAGATTCACGAGAATGATTCCAGGAATGAAAGGGTTACCATATGAGAAATGTATGACAGCTCTTGGGCTGTATTCTCTGGAGTTCAGGAGAATGAGGGGGGATCTCATTGAAACATTCCGAATCTTAAAAGGCCTGAACAGATTAGTTATTGCAAAGTTTCTTATGGTAGAGGAATCTAGGACAAGAGGGTACGACTTCAAGATTGAAGGACGTCCATTTAGAACAGAGACGCAGAGAACTTACCTTAGTCAGAGGGTGGTAAATCTGTGGAATTTGTTGCCACAAGTGGCTGTGGAGGCCAAGTCATTGGGTGTATTTAAGGCAGAGATAGATAGGTTCTTGATCAGCCAGGGCATCAAAGTGTATGGGGAGAAGGCAGGGGAGTGGGGATAACTGGAAGAATTGGATCAGCCCATGATTGAATGGCAGAGCAGACCCAACAGTCCGAATGGCCTAATTCTGCTCCTAAATCTTATGGTATTATATCCTTTTTATGTTAAGCTCCCAACTATGGCCTTCTTTCAGTCATACTGACCAATCTCGAATTGCACCACGAGTTATTCCGAATGCTATGTGCATTTAAATACAGCACCTTTAGTCCTGCATTCCTTGCCCTTTGAATTTTGCTTCTGTGGTAAAATTTAACTCTTTGTTCTGTCTGCATTTGTACCCAATCATTGGCTTGTCCTTCCTTACATTCATGTTACACCCTTCATCTACTTGTAAACCTCAGATCTCTCACACTGGTTCCCATCCATTAACCTGATGGAGATAGCCATTGATCAGAAACTAAATTGGACCTACTATATCAAAATAGCTCAGAGGCCAATTAGTTCATTATGAGAGCCCCAACCCATAAGAAGTAGACATTTGTACAGGTTCCTGGAAGGTCTGGAGCAGGAGTTCTTGACTGGGATTCCATGTACTCCTCAATTATTGGTACAGTCCCAACCTGGGGTCTACTGACCTTTCAATTAATGGTAGAGTCCCAGCCTGGGGTCCACCCTTCAGTTCATGGTAGGGTCCAAACCTGGGGTTCACGGACACCTCAGTTCATATTAGGGCTCAATGGCCTAAAAAAGGTTGGGAACCTCTGGTTTTGAGTGATAAGGATCAAATGTGGGCAAATCGTACTGGATTGGGTGGCAAACTGTGGAGGAAGATCATGTTAGTATAAACAAGTTGGGCTGAAGGGCCTGTTTCTGTGATCTATGACTTTCTGAATGACTCAAGGTAACATTCTTTTCCAACCTCTGCGAGGCATGGGAAGCATGATGGAACACTCTTTAACATATCTCCAAAATCACCCTACGCTCCAAACAAAGCAGCTCATTCCCCCATCATAAACTCGCATTCCTCCGCCACCAATATCGTCTAGAAATACCAGGAAGGTTTTGACAGCAACCCAGCTAACGAAGTACCATGGTGACAGGTGCAGGGGGACATCAGACTCTCCCCCAAGCCACACACCATCCTTACTTGGACACTTCCCTTCGCTGGATCATAATGCTGGAATTCTCAACCTAATGGCACTGTGGCAACTCCAGAAAACAGCTCGGGAGCAACACCAGCTATCTTCGCCAATGATATCCACATCTCATTAACATCTTCTATCAATATGTCACCATCTGTACTAAATGTTCGGGACTATCGCTGCTTCTGTTCGTCTTTCACATTTTACAATTTGGAGTTTGGCGTTTTTCGCTAACTTTGAATTTACGCCCTTTATTGGTATTCATGACAAAGCAGGAGCGGTGGTCCTAATCTCCCAGTCGGCAGATTCCACGACACGGCTCTCTGAAACTCTCTCTCTCTCGTTTTCCACTAATCTCCCTCGTTCTGAACCCTGCCCCGTCGTCTTCCTTTCTCTTCCACTCTTTGTGTTCACTCTCCCCATTTTCCTGACACTTTCCCTGTCTCCTCTCCTCCGCCGCACCTCTCCATTCCTTCCTCTCACCTTCCCCCTTTCAATCTCTCCGTTTTCTTGCTCATTTCCCATTTTCCCGTTCTTAATCTCCTCCCTTCTCCCGCTCCCCATTCTCCTCTCGACCTCTCTCCCTTCCGCGCCTACGCCCTCTGCTCACTCACCCAAATCCGGCCACCTTTCTCCGCGAGATGCCGCCGTGCCGCTCGCTGAGAAACACAGCGGTTCCCCGGGAGCTGGCTCCAGTGGATCCGACTCACATCCCGCTGCCGAGCGGAGACACAGCAGCGCCGGGGCCACAAACACGTCAACTCCGTCCGGCCCACTCCCCGCCCCCGATGGGACTCAGACAGACCCCAACCCAGGAGGAAAAAGGAGTAAACGGAAAGAAGGGGGAGGGGTGGAAACTCGATGGGGGGAATGAGGGGATATATATACATATTATATATATATATATATATATAGAGAGAGAGAGAGAGAGAGAGAGAGGTGATCAATGGGGAAGAGGGGGAGGGGAGAATGGTGTGGGGGAGGAAAAGGAGAACATGGTGCGGGGAGAGCGAGGGCAAGGGAGGAGAAGGAGAGAATGGTTCAGGGGAGGGGTAGTGGGATGAGAGTAGGAGAAAGGGGCAAGGGGAAGAGAGGGAGAAAATGGTGTGTGGGAGAGGCAGGGAAAAGAGAGGGAAAGAATGGTGAGGGGAGGAGAGGGAAGGAATGGTGCGGGAAGAGTGAGGGGGAGGAGAGGAAGAGGATGGTGAGGGGAGGAGAGGGAGAGGGTGGTGAGGAGAGAATGAGGGGGGAGAGGGAGAGAATGATGAGGGGAGAGTGAGGGGGAGAGGGAGAGAATGATGAGGGGAGAGTGAGGGGGAGGAGAGGGAGAGAATGGTATGTGAGGAGGAGAAAATTGTGCGAGAAAGAGCGAGCAGGAGGAGGGGGTATAATATAAAGCAGACGGAGGGAGAAGGAAAGGGAGAGAATGGTGCGGAGGGAGAGAGGGGAAGAGGTTGACAGTGAAGGGGAGAGGGAGGGAATGTTGCAGCTAAGAGTGAGGTAGGAGGAGAGGGGGAAGCGGAGAGAATAAGTGAATGTTGCGGATGAGGAGATGTAGAGAATGGTGCAGGTAGCTAGGGGAAGGAGAGAATGATGCAGGGAGAGATCAACAGAGGAGTGGGAGAGAATATAGCATGGAGAGAGTGAGGGGAGGAGGGTGGGAATAGTGCAGAGGGGGGAGTAGAGGGAAGAGGGAGGGAATGCTGCAGGAGAGAGCAAGGAGGAGATGAAGGACTGAGTGGTGCAGCAGAGAGGAAGGGGGAGGAAAGAATGGTGCAGGGTGAAAGTGAGGGGGAGGGGTTGGAGAGAATGGTGTGTGGAAGAGAGAGGGGGAGAAGAGAGGAAGAGAATGGTGTGGTGGGTGAGTGGAGAAGAGGAGAGGGAGAAATGGTGTGTGGGAGAGAGAGGGGGAGGTGAGGAACAGAATGTTGCAGGGGAAAGCAAGGGGAGGAAACAGAGAATGGTGTGAGGAGAGGGAGAGAATGGTATGGAGAGAGCACAAGGGAGGAAGAAATGGAGAGAATGTTGCAGGGGAGAGCAGGACAAGGAGAGGGTGGGAATGGTCCGGGGGTGAGCGAGGGGAGGGAGTTGGAATGAATGGTGCTGCTGGATGGCGATGGGGTAGGAGAGAGGGGAATGGCATGTGTAAGAGTGGGGAGGAGAGGGAAGAATGGTGTGAGGGAGAGTGAAGGGGAGGAGAGGGAGAAATGGTGTGAGGGAGCGAGAGGGAGAGAATGGTGTGGACTAAAGTGAGGGGAGGACGGAGAGAATATTACAAGGGAGAACGATTCTTAAGGAGAAGGTGAGATGATGTGGGTGAGAGTGAGTGGGGAAGAGAGGGAGAAAAGGGTAAGGGGGTAGCGAGGGGGAGGAGAGGGAGTGAATGGTGCAGAGGCAGAGTGAGGGGTGAGGAGAGGGAAAATGGTATGCGGAGAGACCAAGGGGGATGGAGGAGGTAATGGTGTGGAGGGAGAGTGAGGTAGAGGAGACAGAGTGGAGAGGACAGGGAGTGAATTATGTGTGGGAGAGTGAGGGGGAGAGAATGATGTGGAGAGACAGTGAGGGAGGAGGAGAGGGAAAGAATGTTGCAGGGGTAGAGCGAGGGGGTAGGAGAGAGAGAGAATAGCGTTGGGGAGGGTGATGAGGGAGAGTAAGAGGGAGAACTAGGAGAGAACGATGTCAGGGAGAGTGAGGTGGATTAGAGGGAGAGAATGGTGCGGGGGAGAGCGGGGGGAGGAGAGGAAAAGAATGTTACAGGGGGAGTGTGGGGTGAGAAGAGGCTGTTGCAGGGAAATGCAAAGGGGAAGAGCCAGAGAGAATGCTGTGATGGAGAGTGAGGGGGGAGAATGAGTGGATGATGCAGGGGAAGAGTTGGAGGGAGGAGGTAGAGAATGGTGCAATTGGAGAGCAAGCAGTAGGTGAGGGAGAGAATGGTGAGGAGAGGGAGAGAATGATGCAGAGAGAGATTGATGGGGAGAAGAGGGAGAGTGAAGGGAGGAGAGGGAGAAAATGGTGTGAGGGAGTGAGTGAATTGAGGGAGGGGGAGTAGCGGGATAGAATGCTGCAGGGCAGGAGAGGGAGAGAATAGTGCAGCGAGATTACGAGGGGAGGAGAAGGTGTGGGGGAGAAGGAGAGAATGATCAGGGGTAGAGTAGGGCGAGGAGACGGTGAGCAAGGGAGAGCGAGGAGTCGAAGGGGGTGAGGATGGTGCAGGTGGTGAGCAGGGGGAAGAGAGGGAGAGGATGGTGCAGCAAGAGATCGGGGGTGAGGAGAGGGAGAGAATGTTGCAGGGGAGAGTGAGTGGGGAGGAGTGGGAGGGAATGGTGCAGAGCGAGAGTGAAGAGGAAGAGAGAGAGGAATAGTGTGGGGGGAGAGTGAGGCATGAGGAAGAGAGAGAATGTAGAGGGTGAAGGCGAGGAGTGAGGAGGGGAGAGAATGGTTTGGATGGTTTGGGAAGTGACCAAGTTGGGGGGAGGGGGAGGGAAAGGGAGAGAATGAATCAGGGAGAGAGTGAGAGGGAGGAGAAAGAGAGGATGATGCAGAAAGACTGCGAGGGGCAGGAGAGGGAGAGAGCGTAGCAGGAGAGAGCAAGGGGGTGGAGGGGGGAATGTAGCAGGAGAGTGAGGTGGGTGGAAAGGGAGGGAATCGAGTTGGAGAGAGCGGAAGGGGAGAAGGATAGAATGGTGTAGGGGAGAGTGGGGGAGGAGAGGGAGAGAATGGTGGGGGGAGAGCAAGGAGGAGGAGAGGAAGGGACGGTGCAGGGGGAGTGAATGGTGAGGGAAAGTGAGGGGTGAGGAGAAGGAGTGAATGATGCAGAGATATCAATGGGGGGAGGAGAGGGAGAGAATGTAGCAGGAGAGCGTGGGAAGGGTGCGAAAGAATGGTGTGGTGAGAGACCGAGGTGGGAGGAGAGGGAGGGAATGCTGTGGAAACAGAGTGAGGGGAAGGACAGGGAGAGAACGGTGTGAGAGAGAGTGAGGGGGAAGGAGAGGAAGAGAATGGTGTGTGCAGGAGAGCATTGGCGAAGTAGAGGGGGAGAATGCTGCAGAGTGAGAGTGAGGGGGAGGACAAGGACAGAATGGTGTGCAGAGTGTGCAAGCAGGAAGAAGAACAAGAAGAGAATGTTGTAGGGGGCAAGTGAGGGAGAAGAGAGGGGCAGAATGGTGTGGGGAAAAAGCGAGGGGGAGGTGTGGGTGAGTGCAAGGGGGTGGAGAAGATCAGAATGGTGCGGGGGAGAGTAAGGGGTAGGAGAGGGAGAGAGTTTTGCAGGTCAAGAGCGAGGGGAGAGGAGAGGGAGAGAATGGTGCAGGGGGAGTGAGAGTGAGTAGAATTTTGCAGGGGAGAGCAAGGAGGAGGAAAGGTGAAGAATGATTTTGGGGAATGGTGTGTGTGAGACCAAGGGAAATTGGAGGGGGAAAATGGTGTAGTTGGAGAGCAAGGTGTGAGGAGAAGGAGAGAATGGTGCAGGGTGAGACAAAGGAGTGTTATATTTCTTCTTTTAAACGTACCGTGGGTAAACAATAAAAAATCATATTCTGGAAAAATTAGAGAACTTTTATTTACAGTAATAAACAAACACGTCTTAACCCCACCACATGCTGAAACATTCTGGCAAACCCTGCGCATGCTCAGTGCTCTGTCCAATCAGGTACTGGCACATCATTGCACATGATATCACCACATCTTCCTTTCCTTAAAAAGAAAAACAATTAACAATATTAATCAAAGCAAATACATAATTCAACAAGTCTCTATCAGTCTCTCTGGGGGTTTACGAACATGAGTAGACCCCCTTAGTGGTACACACAGATCTTGTATTTCCTTGTCATTATTTACATGTTTTGTCTCATCTGCATCAGTTAATTGAATCTCTGAAGAATCACATCTTCTTTTCCTTAAAAAGAAAACCAAATAACAACATTAACCAATAAACAAATCAGCTAGTGGAAACTCTGAAGTTGGCTCTTCGCAATCTGAGCCATGACTCTTCTTGTGTTTCTTCTTTTTCATCTTCTTTCCTGCTTTAAGCCTTTCTTTATGTATCTCATCTAAACTTTTTGGTATAATCTCACATGTCTCCTGGTTAGAATCTGGAATTTCAGGTAAGCAGTTCACGCTATCCTCCTCAGCAATCTGCTTCCCTGCTTCTGTTTGGACTGTATCTTTCCCAATTCCTTCCACTTCCATTTGTAATGAAATACGAATCTTCTTTTCTTCATCTAATTTATTCATTAACTGTGTAATCTCTCTTTTATGCTGAAACTTCATCATTTCAATGAAACTTCTCAATTCCTTCACTTGTGCTTTCGCTTCTTCCCTATACTGTGCCCACTGTGAGCGTTCTTCCTCTAGACGGTGATTAGACTGAATCTCATATTCTCTCAGTGTCTCTTTCATTATCTCTTGCATTGAAGCAACCTCTTCCTGCCATTGCTTTTTCACATCATCAATTTCCTCCTGTTTGGTCATCTCAGACACTGCAGCTACTGCTTTTATTTTCTCCATGTCAGCATTTTCATAAAATGCATCTATATAAAATTCCTCTCGTTCATCTTCAATCACCGCATTTACTTGTTTCATTTTCCTTATTTCTACTTCTATAACAGCGTGAAAAATGATTAATCTTATCACGGTTGTAGCAAATTTTGCCATATGCGAAACACTGATTTGGACGGTTTTCCTGCGCACAGCAATCACATGACCTTTGGTAACCTGTCCACCCTTGTCAAACCCCATGTTAAATTCCTTAGTGTGATATTTGATTCAACCTTTAAGTTTGACAAGCAAGTTAATGCAGTAGTAAAAGCCAGTTTTTTCCAGCTTCGTACTATTGCCAAAATCAAGCAGTTTCTCTCTTTCAAAGATCTTGAGGAAGTCATCCACGCCCTTGTATCCTCCCACTTGGACTACTCCAATTCCCTGTATACTGGGATTAGTCAGTTGTCCCTGTCCCATCTGCAACTGGTCCAAAATGCTGCAGCCAGGCTCCTGACAGGTGCCTGGAAGAGGGACCATATTACTCCTATCCTGGCCTCCCTCCACTGGCTACCAGTACGATTCAGAATTGATTTTAAGATTCTCCTGTTTGTTTATAACGTCCTAAATAGGCTGGCTCCCCCTTATATCGCAGACCTTCTAACCCCTTATTCTACTTCCAGGTCCCTCAGGGCGGCTGACTTGGGGCTCCTGGCTGTCTCACAATCTAAACTTAAGCTCAAGGGTGACTACACTTTTGCTATTGTAGCCCCTAGACTGTGGAACAGCATTCCCCTTCTTATCAGATCTGCCTCCTCCATCGACTCTTTTAAATCCAGGCTCAAATCTTACTTCTATTCACTAGCGTTTGAATCCTCCTGATGTGGCTGATTTTTGGCTTGTGCCTAGGCCGTTGTGTTGTTTCTTTTGTGCCTATAAGCTGTTTGCATTGTTGGTTATGTCTGTGCTTCTTGTATTTGTAATTTTAGCTATTCTGCTCTGATCTGTACAGCATTTTGGTCAACATGGGTTGTTTTTAAATGTGCTATATAAATAAATTTGACTTGACTTTTTTTCAAATGCCGTCTTGCTCTCCATCGGTTTTGGTGATGTATTATTATATTTCTTGATATATTTGTGCTTTTCTACAGTGTTTACATTGCAGTTATCAACAAAAAGCTCTTCAGCCTGCAACTTTACAGTCTCAGAAGCTTTGCAGATCGCAAAAGCTTTTTCAAAATTTAAATCTTGCTCTCTCAACAGCCTTTCTCTCAGAGCATTATCTCAAATGCCGCAAACAATTCTATCTTTAATGAGAGAGTCCGTGAGCAATCCAAGCTTGCATGTTCTTGTCATGGTCCGGTCCTTGATGTCTAGATTCTGGTTCACCGTCTGGTCCATCGTTCCTTATTCCAGGTTTTCTGGTTTTCCCTTTTATCTGTTGGGTGCTCTAATTGAGGCAGCTGATTCACATTTTGGGCTGGCTACATAAATAGCTCCTTGGTTCAGCTTTAGTTGCTAGATTGTTCCTGTCCAAACCCCCTGTCTGAATCCCTTCTCTGTTCCTTCCTCCTGAAGCCTCGCCTCGCCTCGCCTCGCCTTGCCTTGCCTCGCCTCGCCTCGCCTTGCCTCACCTGTAAACCTTGCCTGCAACCTTCGCCTGCCCCACTGTCAAGTTCAACTGCCGGAGCAAGATAAGGAACTGTCTATCATTGTTTTGAACTGTCTCTGCGTTCCTGTCCCTCCCCCGGCCTAGGCTCTGCGTTCCTGTCCCTCTCCCCCGGCCTAGGCTCTGCGTTCCTGTCCCTCCCCCGGCCTAGGCTCTGCGTTCCCGTCCCTCTCCCCCGGCCTAGGCTCTGCGTTCCCGTCCCTCTCCCCCGGCCTAGGCTCTGCGTTCCCGTCCCTCTCCCCCGGCCTAGGCTCTGCGTTCCCGTCCCTCTCCCCCGGCCTAGGCTCTGCGTTCCCGTCCCTCTCCCCCGGCCTAGGCTCTGCGTTCCCGTCCCTCTCCCCCGGCCTAGGCTCTGCGTTCCCGTCCCTCTCCCCCGGCCTAGGCTCTGCGTTCCCGTCCCTCTCCCCCGGCCTAGGCTCTGCGTTCCCGTCCCTCTCCCCCGGCCTAGGCTCTGCGTTCCCGTCCCTCTCCCCCGGCCAAGGCTCTGCGTTCCCGTCCCTCTCCCCCGGCCAAGGCTCTGCGTTCCCGTCCCTCTCCCCCGGCCTAGGCTCTGCGTTCCCGTCCCTCTCCCCCGGCCAAGGCTCTGCGTTCCCGTCCCTCTCCCCCGGCCAAGGCTCTGCGTTCCCGTCCCTCTCCCCCGGCCAAGGCTCTGCGTGCCGGTCCCTCTCCCCCGGCCAAGGCTCTGCGTTCCCGTCCCTCTCCCCCGGCCAAGGCTCTGCGTTCCCGTCCCTCTCCCCCGGCCAAGGCTCTGCGTTCCCGTCCCTCTCCCCCGGCCAAGGCTCTGCGTTCCTGTCCCTCTCCCCCGGCCAAGGCTCTGCGTTCCTGTCCCTCTCCCCCGGCCAATGCTCTGCGTTCCTGTCTCTCCCTCGACTAAGTCAAGGCTTCTGGCTTTGTGTTCCTGGATTCCTGTTTCCCGAGACCGCGTCGTGTCTTCGCCTAGTTCCAGAGTCTGAGCCCGAGTCAAGACCCAGGTTCTGGGTCCTTGTCCAGTCTCTGGCTCAGAATCCGAACCCAAGCCTCGTCATGTCCTCGCCTCGAGGAACCCAAGCCTCGTCATGTCCTCGCCTCGAGGAACCCAAGCCTCGTCATGTCCTCGCCTCGAGGAACCCAAGCCTCGTCATGTCCTCGCCTCGAGGAACCCAAGCCTCGTCATGTCCTCGCCTCGAGGAACCCAAGCCTCGTCATGTCCTCGCCTCGAGGAACCCAAGCCTCGTCATGTCCACGCCTCGAGGAACCCAAGCCTCGTCATGTCCTCGCCTCGAGGAACCCAAGCCTCGTCATGTCCTCGCCTCGAGGAACCCAAGCCTCGTCATGTCCTCGCCTCGAGGAACCCAAGCCTCGTCATGTCCTCGCCTCAAGGAACCCAAGTCCAGTCTTGTAGCCACGTCAAGTCCTTGTCAGGATCTGGGGTCCGAGCCCAAATCAAGACCCAGGTTTCGGGTCCTTGTCCAGTATCTGGATCGGCATCCTTGTCGAGGTTCTAAGTTCCTAGTTCCTCATCCAGGTCCTGCTTTCCTAGTCAAGTCCTAGCCCAAGTCTGTGTTCTTGTCCCAGCTCCTAGTCTGCATCAACTCCCGTCCATACTCTAGTCCAGTTCTTAGTGCTTTAGTGTCTGTGTCTTGCATTTGGGTCCGCTCTCAGTGTGCCCCCTTATGACAGTTTTACTATGCTTTCTTAACTCAGTAACATACTGATCAATCGTTTCAGCAGCTCCCTGCGCACATGTGAAGAATTTATATCGTTCATACGTTAAATTACGCTTAGATATACAAAATACTTCAAATCTGTCCATTATCGACTCTATATTGAAATTATCTCTATCTTCAAAGACAAAATTATTATATACCTCTACTGCGTCATTCTGGATTACACAGAGCAGAAGCTCAGCTTTGGTTTTTTCTGATTTCTCTTCATAATCGATCGCCGATAAGTACAGTTCAGACTGTTGCTTGAAGATCCTCCAATTCTCCGCTACATTCCCAGTCAGCTGAAGTTTTTGTGGGGTTTGTAAACTTTCCATTTTACTGTTTGCAGTTCAAACTTTTTTTTCTTTTTTTTATTATCTTCGATTCTCCCATATTATTCTTCCAGAAACACTTCTGACACAATGTTATATTTCTTCTTTTAAACCTACTGTGGGTTAACAGTAAAGAATCATATTCTGGAAGAATTAGAGAACTTTTATTTACAGTAATAAACAAACATGTCTTAACCCCGCCACGTGCTGAAACATTCTGGCAGAGCCCGTGCATGCTCAGTGCTCTGTCCAATCAGGTACTGGCACATCATTGCCCGTGATGTCACCACAAGGAGGACAAGGAGAGAATGGTGTGAGGGAGGGTGCGGGGAAGGAGAGAGAGGGAATAGTGTAGGTGGAGAGCGAGGGGGAGAAGGAGAGAATGGTGTTGGGTAAAAGGAGGGAGGGAGGAGATGGAGAGTATGGTGCAGGTAGAGAGTGAGAGGGAGAAGAAGGAGAGAATAGTGTGGGAGAGTGAGAATGGTGTGGGGAGAGCGAGAGGGTGGGGAGGGAGAGAATGATGTGGGTAGAAAGTGATGGGGAGGAAAGAGAGAATGGTGTGGGGAGAGTGAGTGGGTGGAGAGGAAGAGAATGTTGCAGCAGGAAAGCGAGAGGCAAAGAAAGAGAAAGAATGTTGCAGGAGAGAGCGATGGGTGAGAAAAGGGAGTGAATGGTTTGGGGTGAGACCAAAGGGAGAGGAGAGGGAGAGGATGGTGCAGTGGGTGGGTGATGGGGAGGGAGGAGAGAGAGAGAACGATGTGATGAGGAGCAAGGGAGAAGAGGGAGAGAATAGTGTGGGAGAGAATGAGAAAATGGTTTGGGGGAGAGCAAGGGGGAAGGGAAGGAGAGAATTTTGTAGGTCGAGAGTGAGGGGTGAGAGGATGATGAGAATAGTTCAGGTGGAGAACAAGAGGGGGAGAGGGAAAGAATGGTGGGATCTGAGGGTGAGGCGGGGACAGAATGTTTTAGGCAGGAGTGAGGGACAAGGTGAGGGAGAGAATTTTGCAGAGGACAACAAGGAGGAGCAGAGGGGAGAATGGTTTGGGAGAAAAAAGGAGGGGAAGGAGAGTGAGAGAATGGTGTGTGTGAGACCAAGCAGAAGTAAAGAGGGGGAGAATGATGTGGTTGGAAAGTGAGAAGGAAGAGAGGGAGAGAGTGGTGTAGGGCAGAGTGAAGAGGGAGGAAAAGGAAAGAATGGTCCGGAGGGATTGCAAACGTGGAGGAGAGTGAGAGAATGATGTGGGGGTCAGCGAGAAGAAGGAGAGAATGGTGTGTATGAGAGAGCAAGGGGAGAGTAGTAGCGGAGAATGGTATGATTGGAAAATGAGGGGGGAGGAGAGAAAGAGAATAGTGTGGGCAGAACACGGGGTGGAGATGGAGAGAATAGTGTGGGGGAAGAAGTAATGGGGAGGAAAAAGAGATAATGTTGTGGGAGAGAGTGAGGGGGCAGGAAGGAGAGAGAGAATGGTGCAGGCAGGGCAGGGGGAGGAGAGGGTTAGAGTATTTCAGTAACAAAGAAAGGGGCAAGGAGAGAGAAAGAATGTTGCAGGGGAGAGCAAGGAGTGAGGAGGAGAGAATGGTCCAGGGAGAGTGCAATGGTGGAGGAGAGGGACAGAATGATGCAGAGGGTGAGTGATGGGAAGGACAGAGAAAATGATGTGGGGGGAGAGGGAGAATTTACCAGAAACCCATTTTTTTTGGTACTTACAAATTAGAGACTTTCTGCGATCTTAATTATATACATTTTCTAATAGTCCTGATAAGAACATATTAGATGAAAATTTTATATGAAATCTTTTTATAATGGTTCAATATCCAATATTTATGATATGTTGATGGGAATGAGAAATGATTCTTTAGACAAAATCAAAAATCTTTGAGAACAAGATTTACAGACTTCAATTTCTGAAGAAACTTGGAATGTAATTTTTAAATTGGTTAATACTTCATTGTTATGTGCTCGTCATTCCTTCCTACAATTTAAAGTGGTCTATAGGGCTTATATGACCGAGGATAAATTATCTCATTTTTATATGGATATGTCTCCCTATGGTGATAGGTGTAACAATGGAGAAGCTTCATTTATTCATATGTTTTGGACATGTCCAAGTCTCAGAAAATATTGGAAGGAAGTATTCCAAACTATTTCTGTACCCTTTAAAGTAAATTTGAAGCCTAATCCTTTGACTGCTCTTTTGGTATTGTTGAAGGGAAAGATATCTTTTTGAAGACATCTGATTTGCACAGTCTGGCTTTTATCTCTCTTATGGCTCGGAGGCACTTTTGTTTAAAAGGAAGGATGCTGTTCTGCCTAACCATGCTCAGTGGTTACAGGATGTTATGGCATACTTAAATTTAGATAAGATTCGGTGTTCAATTTCTGAATCTAACTAACATTTTCAAAATTTGTTGGGGGTGTATTTAAATTATTTTCATAATCTTCAATTCCCGTTAAAGTACAGAAGCTGGTTAATGGCATATTTTATTATCTGATAAGGTTATTTTTTTTCTTTAACACACAGTTTCGACTTTGGTAGTGGGTATAGATTTTTTTAATATAAAATTTTTCATATTCTAACATATGAATTAATCTAATCTATATGAATATAGGGTAAGGAGTTCATTAATGTGATTCAATATAATGTATCTGGTATTGTTATATTTTTATTTGGTTTTATAATATGTATTTTCTTGGACTCTGTATTCTTCTATGTAGAAATTAAAAAAAAAAAATTGAAACAGAAAAGAAATTGTCTCTTCACCCTTGAAATAGCCCTCTGCAAATCATACCTGGTGTTCTGGTACAAACCTGGGTAGCCAAACTTGAATGCCACAGATCTATCCTTCAGCAGGCAAAGTACCTCCTGGTTCATCCACAGCTTTTGGTTTAGGAATGTAAAGTAACTCCTTGTAGGCACACACTCATCCACACAGGTTTTAATGAAGTCAGTAACAGCTGCAGCATACTCATCCAGATTGGAAGATGAATCCCTGAATAACAGAAACATAGAAAA
Source organism: Mobula hypostoma (assembly GCF_963921235.1). Lineage (NCBI taxonomy): Eukaryota > Metazoa > Chordata > Chondrichthyes > Myliobatiformes > Myliobatidae > Mobula > Mobula hypostoma. The sequence continues at coordinate 189,539,071 of NC_086103.1, forward strand.
CATACAGCATAATACAGGCCCTTTGGGTCACAAATCTGCTCCAAAAATGTCCTTACTTCAGAAATTACCAAGGGTTACCCATAGCCCTCTATTTTTCTGAGCTCCACATATCTATCCAGGAGTCTCTTAGACGACCCTATTGTATCCACCTCCACCACCATCGCTGGCATCGCATTCCACGCACCCACCACTCTCTGTGTAGAGAAAACCTACTCCTGATATCTCCTCTGTACCTATTTCCAAGCACCTTAAAACTGTGCCCTCTCATGCCAGTTTTCTAGTTTCAGGGCAGGAGTTTTAGGGCATGAGATTCAGAACAGGAGTTTCAGGGCAGCAATTTGAGGGCAGGACTTTCAGTACGGGAGATTCAGAGCAGCACATTCCGGGCAGCAGATTCAGTGCAGGAGATTCAGGGTAGCAAATTCAGGGCAGGAGTTTCAGGGAGCGGTTTCAGGGCAGGGGATTCAGGGCAGGAGTTTTAGGGCATGTGTATCAGGGCAGTAGTTTCTGGACTTGAGTTTCAGGGCAGGCGTTTCACGTCAGGAGATTCAGGACAGAAGTTTCCGATCAGAAGTTTCTGGGCAGGAGTTTCAGGGCAAGATTTTCAAGTGCTGAGATTCAATGCAGGAGTTTGAGGGAAGGAGTTTCAGGGCAGGAGATTCAGGGCAGAAAATTCAGGGCATGAGTTTCCGGGCAGGTGTTTCACGTCAGGAAATTCAGGGCAGAAGTTTCAGGGCAGGAGTTTCAGGGCAGAAAATTCAGGGCATGAGTTTCCGGGCAGGTGTTTCACGTCAGGAAATTCAGGGCAGAAGTTTCAGGGCAGGAGTTTCAGGGCATGAGTTTCCGAGCAGGCGTTTCACGTCAGGAGATTCAGGGCAGAAGTTTCCGGTCTGGACTTTCAGGGCATATGTTTCGGGGCAGGAGTTTCAGGTCATGAGATTCAATGAGGAGTTTGAGGGCAGTAGTTTGATGGCAGGAGTTTCAGGGCAGGAAATTCAGGGCAGTAGTTTCAGGACATGAGTTTCCGAGCAGGCGTTTCACGTCAAGAGATTCAGGGCAGAAGTTTCCGGTCAGGATTTTCAGGGCATGAGTTTCGGGGCTGGAGATTCAGTGCAGGAGATTCAGGGCAGGAGTTTCAGGACATGAGATCCAGGGCAGGAGTTCACGGCAGGAGATTGAGCGCACGAGTTTCAGGGCAGGAGATTCAGGACAGTCGTTTCAGGGGTGGAGATTTAGGGCAGGAGTTTCAGGGAATGAGTTTCAGGGCAGGAAATTCAGGGCAGTCGCTTAAGGGTATGAGTTTCAGGGCAGGAGTTTAAGGGCAGTTGTTTCAGGACAGGCTATATAGGGCAGGAGTTTCAGTGAATGAGTTTCAGGGCAGCAGTTTCATGCATGAGTTTCAGGGCAGGAGATTCAGGGCTGGAGGATCAGGGCAGGAGATTCAGGGCAGCAATTGCAGGGCAGCAGTTTCAGTGCATGAGTTTCAGGGCTGGAGAATCGGGGCAGGAGTTTCAGGGCAGGAGTTTCAGGGCAGGAGTTTCAGGGCAGGAGTTTCAGGTCATGAGTTTCAGGGCAGCAGTTCACGGCCGGAGACTCAGGTCAGGAGTTTCAGGGCAGCAGATTCAGCGCAGTCGCTTAAGGGCAGGAGTTCCAGGGCAGGAGTTTTAGGGCATGAGTGTCAGGGCAGGGGAATTCAGGGTAGGAGATTCAGTACATGTGTTTCAGGGCTGGAGAATCGGGGCAGGAAATTCAGGGAAGGAGTTTCAGGGCAGGTGTCTCATGTCATTAGATTCAGTGCAGGAGATTCAGTGCAGGAGATTCAGGGTAGCAGATTCAGGGCAGGAGTTTCAGGGAGCGTTTTCAGGGCAGGGGATTCAGGGCAGTAGTTTCTGGACGAGTTTCAGGGCAGGCGTTTCACGTCAGGAGATTCAGGGCAGAAGTTTCCGTTCAGGAGTTTCCGGGCAGGAGTTTCAGGGCAGGAGTGTCAGGGCAGGAGAATCAGTGTAGGAGATTCAGGGCACGAGTTTCAGGGCATGAGTTTCGGGGCAGAAGATTCAGGGCTGGAAAATCAGTGCAGGAGATTCAGGGCAGGAGATTTAGGGCAGGAGTTTCAGGGAATGAGTTTCAGGGCAGGAGATTCAGAGCAGTCGCTTAAGGGTATGACTTTCAGGGCAGGAGTTTAAGGGCAGTTGTTTCAGGGCAGGCTATATAGGGCAGGAGTTTCAGTGAATGAATTTCAGGGCAGCAGTTTCATGCATGAGTTTCAGGGCAGGAGATTCAGGTCTGGAGGATCAGGGCAGGAGATTCAGGGCAGCAGTTGCAGGGCAGCAGTTTCAGTGCATGAGTTTCAGGGCTGGAGATTCAGGGCAGTCATTTCAGGGCATGCGTTTAAGGGCAGTAGTTGAGGGCAGGATTTTTAGGGCAGTAGTTTCAGGGCAGGAAATTCAGGGCAGCAGTTTCAGGGCATGAGTTTCCGAGCAGGCGTTTCACGTCAGGAGATTCAGGGCAGAAGTTTCCGGTCTGGACTTTCAGGGCATTTGTTTCGGGGCAGGAGTTTCAGGTCATGAGATTCAATGAGGAGTTTGAGGGCAGTAGCTTGAGCGCACGAGTTGCAGATCAGGAGATTCAGGACTGTCGTTTCAGGACAGGAGATTTAGGGCAGGAGTTTCAGGAAATGAGTTTCAGGGCAGCAGTTTCATACATGAGTTTCAGGGCAAGCGATTCAGGGCTGGAGATTCGGCTGGAGAATCAGGGCAGGAGTTTCAGGGCAGCAATTGCAGGGCAGCAGCTTCAGTGCATGAGTTTCAGGGCCGGAGAATCGGGGCAGGAGATTCAGGGCAGGGGTTTCAGGGCTGTGGTTTCAGGGTTGTAGTTTCAGGGCAGGAGATTTAGGGCAGGAGTTTCAGGGCAGGTGTCTCTTGTCATTAGATTCAGGGCAGGAGTTTCAGGGCACTAGATTGAGGGCTGCAGTTTCAGAGCAGGAGATTCAGGGCAGGATATTCAGGGCATGAGTTTCCGGGCAGGCGTTTCGCGTCAGGAGATTCAGGGCAGAAGTTTCCGGTCAGGAGTTTCAAGGCAGGAGTTTCAGGGCAGGAGAATCAGTGTAGGAGATTCAGGGCACGAGTTTCAGGGCAGGAGTTTCAGGGCAGGAGTTTCAGGCCAGTCATTTCAGGGCATGCCTTTAAGGGCAAGAGTTTGAGGGCAGGATTTTCAGGGCAGTAGTTAAAGGGCAGGAAATTCAGGTCAGCAGTTTCAGGACATGAGTTTCCCAGTAGCCGTTTCACGTCAGGAAATTCAGAGCAGAAGTTTCCGGTCAGGAATTTCAGGGCATGAGTTTCGGGGCAGGAGATTCAGGCTGGAGAATCAGTGCAGGAGATTCAGGGCAGGAGTTTCAGGGCAGCAGATTCAGGGCAGGAATTTCAGGACATGATATCCAGGGCAGGAGTTCAAGGCAGGAGATTGAGCACACGAGTTTCAGGGCAGGAGATTCAGGGCTGGAGAATCAGGGCAGGAGATTCAGGGCAGCAATTGCAGGGCAGCAGTTTCAGTGCATGAGTTTCAGGGCTGGAGATTCAGGGCAGTCATTTCAGGGCATGCGTTTAAGGGCAGGAGTTGAGGGCAGGATTTTCAGGGCAGTAGTTTCAGGGCAGGAAATTCAGGGCAGGAGTTCACGGCCGGAGACTGAGGGCATCAGTTTCAGGGCATGAGTTTCAGGGCAGGAGTTTAAGGGCAGTAGTTTAAGGGCAGTCGTTTCAGGGCAGTAGTTTCAGTGAATGAGTTTCAGGGCAGCAGTTTCATGCATGAGTTTCAGGGCTGGAGAATCAGGGCAGGAGTTTCCGGTCTCGAATTTCAGGGCATAGGTTTCGGGGCAGGAGTTTCAGGTCATGAGATTCAATGAGGAGTTTGAGGGCAGTAGTTTGAGCGCACGAGTTTCAGGGCAGGAGATTCAGGACTGTCGTTTCAGGGCAGGAGTTTCAGGAAATGAGTTCCAGGCAGCAGTTTCATGCATGAGTTTCAGGGCAGGCGATTTAGGGCGGGAGAATCGGCTGGAGAATCAGGGCGGGAGATTCAGTGCAGCAATTGCAGGGCAGCAGCTTCAGTGCATGCGTTTCAGGGATGGAGAATCGGGGCAGGAGATTCAGGGCAGTAGTTTAAGGGCAGTCGTTTCAGGGCAGGAGTTTCAATGAATGAGTTTCAGGGCAGCAGTTTCATGCATGAGTTTCAGGGCTGGAGAATCAGGGCGGGAGATTCAGTGCAGCAATTGCAGGGCAGCAGCTTCAGTGCATGCGTTTCAGGGATTGAGAATCGGGGCAAGAGATTCAGGGCAGGGGTTTCAGGGCAGGAGTTCACGGCCGGAGACTGAGGGCATCAGTTTCAGGGCATGAGTTTCAGGGCAGGAGTTTAAGGGCAGTAGTTTAAGGGCAGTCGTTTCAGGGCAGGAGTTTCAATGAATGAGTTTCAGGGCAGCAGTTTCATGCATGAGTTTCAGGGCTGGAGAATCGGGGCAGGAGTTTCAGGGCAGCAGTTTTAGGGCAGGAAATTTAGGGCAGTAGTTTCAGGACATGAGTTTCCGGCCAGACGTTTCACGTCAGGAGATTCAGAGCAGAAGTTTCCGGTCTGGAGTTTCAGAACATATGTTTCGGGGCACGAGCTTCGGGGCAGGAGCTTCAGGGCAAGAGTTTCAGGACATGAGTTTCAGGGCAGGAGTTCACGGCAGGAGATTCAGGGCAGGAGTTTCAGGGCACTAGCTTAAGGCTGGAGTTTCAGAGCAGGAGATTCAGGGCAGAAAATTCAGGGCATGAGTTTCCGGGCAGGCGTTTAACGTCAGGAGATTCAGGGCAGAAGTTTCAGGTCAGGAGTTTCAGGGCAGGAGTTTCAGGGCATGAGTTTCCGAGCAGGCGTTTCACGTCAGGAGATTCAGGGCAGAAGTTTCTGGTCTGGAATTTCAGGGCATGAGTTTCGGGGCAGGAGATTCAGGGCTGGAGAATCAGTGCAGGAGTTTCAGGGCAGCAGTTTCAGGGCAAGAATTTCAGGACATGAGATCCAGGGCAGGAGTTCAAGGCAGGAGATTGAGCGCACGAGTTTCAGGGCAGGAGATTCAGGACAGTCGTTCCAGGGCAGGAGATTTAGGGCAGGAGCTTCAGGGAATGAGTTTCAGGGCAGCAGTTTCATGCATGAGTTTCAGGCCGGAGAATCGGGGCAGGAGATTCAGGGCAGGGGTTTCAGGGCTGTGGTTTCAGGGTTGTAGTTTCAGGGCAGGAGATTTAGGGCAGGAGTTTCAGGGCAGGTGTCTCTTGTCATTAGATTCAGGGCAGGAGTTTCAGGGCACTAGATTGAGGGCTGGAGTTTCAGAGCAGGAGATTCAGGGCAGGATATTCAGGGCATGAGTTTCCGGGCAGGCGTTTCACGTCAGGAGATTCAGGGCAGAAGTTTCCGGTCAGGAGTTTCAGGGCAGGAGTTTCAGGGCAGGAGTTTCAGGCCAGTCATTTCAGGGCATGCCTTTAAGGGCAAGAGTTTGAGGGCAGGATTTTCAGGGCAGTAGTTAAAGGGCAGGAAATTCAGGTCAGCAGTTACAGGACATGAGTTTCCCAGCAGCCGTTTCACGTCAGGAAATTCAGAGCAGAAGTTTCCGGTCAGGAATTTCAGGGCATGAGTTTCGTGGCAGGAGATTCAGGGCTGGAGAATCAGTGCAGGAGATTCAGGGCAGGAGTTTCAGGGCAGCAGTTTCAGGGCAGGAATTTCAGGACATGAGATCCAGGGCAGGAGTTCAAGGCAGGAGATTGAGCAAACGAGTTTCAGGGCAGGAGATTCAGGGCTGGAGAATCAGGGCAGGAGATTCAGGGCAGCAATTGCCGGGCAGCAGTTTCAGTGCCTGAGTTTCAGGGCTGGAGATTCAGGGCATGCGTTTAAGGGCAGGAGTTGAGGGCAGGATTTTCAGGGCAGTAGTTTCAGGGCAGGAAATTCAGGGCAGGTGTTCACGGCCGGAGACTGAGGGCATCAGTTTCAGGGCATGAGTTTCAGGGCAGGAGTTTAAGGGCAGTAGTTTAAGGGCAGTCGTTTCAGGGCAGTAGTTTCAGTGAATGAGTTTCAGGGCAGCAGTTTCATGCATGAGTTTCAGGGCTGGAGAATCAGGGCAGGAGTTTCCGGTCTGGACTTTCAGGGCATATGTTTCGGGGCAGGAGTTTCAGGTCATGAGATTCAATGAGGAGTTTGAGGGCAGTAGTTTGAGCGCACGAGTTTCAGGGCAGGAGATTCAGGACTGTCGTTTCAGGGCAGGAGTTTCAGGAAACGAGTTTCAGGGCAGCAGTTTCATGCATGAGTTTCAGGGCAGGCGATTTAGGGCGGGAGAATCGGCTGGAGAATCAGGGCGGGAGATTCAGTGCAGCAATTGCAGGGCAGCAGCTTCAGTGCATGCGTTTCAGGGATGGAGAATCGGGGCAGAAGATTCAGGGCAGGAGTTTCAGGGCAGGAGTTCACGGCCGGAGACTGAGGGCATCAGTTTCAGGGCATGAGTTTCAGGGCAGGAGTTTAAGGGCAGTAGTTTAAGGGCAGTCGTTTCAGGGCAGGAGTTTCAATGAATGAGTTTCAGGGCAGCAGTTTCATGCATGAGTTTCAGGGCTGGAGAATCAGGGCAGGAGATTCAGGGCAGCAATTGCAGGGCAGCAGTTTCAGTGCATGAGTTTCAGGGCTGGAGAATCGGGGCAGGAGTTTCAGGGCAGCAGTTTTAGGGCAGGAAATTTAGGGCAGTAGTTTCAGGACATGAGTTTCCGGGCAGACGTTTCACGTCAGGAGATTCAGAGTAGAAGTTTCCGGTCTGGAGTTTCAGAACATATGTTTCGGGGCACGAGCTTCGGGGCAGGAGCTTCAGGGCAAGAGTTTCAGGACATGAGTTTCAGGGCAGGAGTTCACGGCAGGAGATTCAGGGCAGAAGTTTCAGGGCAGGAGTTTCAGGGCAGGAGTTTCAGGGCATGAGTTTCCGAGCAGGCGTTTCACGTCAGGAGATTCAGGGCAGAAGTTTCTGGTCTGGAATTTCAGGGCATATGTTTCGGGCAGGAGTTTCAGGTCATAAGATTCAATGAGGAGTTTGAGGGCAGGAGTTTCAGGGCAGGAAATTGAGGGCAGTAGTTTCAGGACATGAGTTTCCGAGCAGGCGTTTCACGTCAAGAGATTCAGGGCGGAAGTTTCCGGTCAGGAATTTCAGGGCATGAGTTTCGGGGCTGGAGATTCAGGGCTGGAGATTCAGTGCAGGAGATTCAGGGCAGGAGTTTCAGGGCAGCAGTTTCAGGGCAGGAATTTCAGGACATGAGATCCAGGGCAGGAGTTCACGGCAGGAGATTGAGCGCACGAGTTTCAGGGCAGGAGATTCAGGACAGTCGTTTCAGGGCTGGAGATTTAGGGCAGGAGTTTCAGTGAATGAGTTTCAGGGCAGCAATTTCATGCATGAGTTTCAGGGCAGGAGATTCAGGGCTGGAGGATCAGGAAAGGAGATTCAGGGCAGCAATTGCAGGGCAGCAGTTTCAGTGCATGAGTTTCAGGGCTGGAGACTCAGGACAGTCATTTCAGGGCATGCGTTTAAGGGCAGGAGTTGAGGGCAGGATTTTCAGGGCAGTAGTTTCAAGGCAGGAAATTCAGGGCTGCAGTTTCAGGGCATGAGCTTCCGAACAGGCGTTTCACGTCAGGAGATTCAGGGCAGAAGTTTCCGGTCTGGACTTTCAGGGCATATATTTCGGGGCAGGAGTTTCAGGTCATGAGATTCAATGAGGAGTTTGAGGGCAGTAGTTTGAGCGCACGTCTTTCAGAGCAGGAGATTCAGGACTGTCGTTTCAGGGCAGGATATTTAGGGCAGGAGATTCAGAAAATGAGTTTCAGGGCAACAGTTTCATGCATGCGTTTCAGGGCAGGCGATTCAGGGCTGGAGAATCGGCTGGAGAATCAGGGCAGGAGATTCAGGGCAGCAATTGCAGGGCAGCAGCTTCAGTGCATGAGTTTCAGGGCTGGAGAATCGGGGTAGGTGACTCAGGGCCGGGGTTTCAGGGCTGTGGTTTCAGGGCTGTAGTTTCAGGGCAGGAGATTTAGGGCAGGAGTTTCAGGGCAGGTGTCTCATGTCATTAGATTCAGGGCCGGGGTTTAAGGGCTGTGGTTTCAGGGCTGGAGTTTCAGAGCAGGAGATTCAGGGCAGGAATTTCAGGGCATGAGTTTCCGGGCAGGAGTTTAAGGGCAGTAGTTTAAGGGCAGTCGTTTCAGGGCAGTAGTTTCAGTGAATGAGTTTCAGGGCAGCAGTTTCATGCATGAGTTTCAGGGCTGGAGAATCAGGGCAGGAGTTTCCGGTCTGGACTTTCAGGGCATATGTTTCGGGGCAGGAGTTTCAGGTCATGAGATTCAATGAGGAGTTTGAGGGCAGTAGTTTGAGCGCACGAGTTTCAGGGCAGGAGATTCAGGACTGTCGTTTCAGAGCAGCAGTTTCATGCATGAGTTTCAGGACAGGCGATTTAGGGCGGGAGAATCGGCTGGAGAATCAGGGCGGGAGATTCAGTGCAGCAATTGCAGGGCAGCAGCTTCAGTGCATGCGTTTCAGGGATGGAGAATCGGGGCAGAAGATTCAGGGCAGGAGTTTCAGGGCAGGAGTTCACTGCCGGAGACTGAGGGCATCAGTTTCAGGGCATGAGTTTCAGGGCAGGAGTTTAAGGGCAGTAGTTTAAGGGCAGTCGTTTCAGGGCAGGAGTTTCAATGAATGAGTTTCAGGGCAGCAGTTTCATGCATGAGTTTCAGGGCTGGAGAATCAGGGCAGGAGATTCAGGGCAGCAATTGCAGGGCAGCAGTTTCAGTGCATGAGTTTCAGGGCTGGAGAATCGGGGCAGGAGTTTCAGGGCAGCAGTTTTAGGGCAGGAAATTTAGGGCAGTAGTTTCAGGACATGAGTTTCCGGACAGACGTTTCACGTCAGGAGATTCAGAGCAGAAGTTTCCGGTCTGGAGTTTCAGAACATATGTTTCGGGGCACGCGCTTCGGGGCAGGAGCTTCAGGGCAAGAGTTTCAGGACATGAGTTTCAGGGCAGGAGTTCACGGCAGGAGATTCAGGGCAGGAGTTTCAGGGCACTAGCTTGAGGGCTGGAGTTTCAGAGCAGGAGATTCAGGGCAGAAAATTCAGGGCATGAGTTTCCGGGCAGGCGTTTAACGTCAGGAGATTCAGGGCAGAAGTTTCAGGGCAGGAGTTTCAGGGCAGGAGTTTCAGGGCATGAGTTTCCGAGCAGGCGTTTCACGTCAGGAGATTCAGGGCAGAAGTTTCTGGTCTGGAATTTCAGGGCATATGTTTCGGGCAGGAGTTTCAGGTCATAAGATTCAATGAGGAGTTTGAGGGCAGGAGTTTCAGGGCAGGAAATTGAGGGCAGTAGTTTCAGGACATGAGTTTCCGAGCAGGCGTTTCACGTCAAGAGATTCAGGGCAGAAGTTTCAGGGCAGGAGTTTCAGGGCAGGAGTTTCAGGGCATGAGTTTCCGAGCAGGCGTTTCACGTCAGGAGATTCAGGGCAGAAGTTTCTGGTCTGGAATTTCAGGGCATGAGTTTCGGGGCAGGAGATTCAGGGCTGGAGAATCAGTGCAGGAGTTTCAGGGCAGCAGTTTCAGGGCAAGAATTTCAGGACATGAGATCCAGGGCAGGAGTTCAAGGCAGGAGATTGAGCGCACGAGTTTCAGGGCAGGAGATTCAGGACAGTCGTTCCAGGGCAGGAGATTTAGGGCAGGAGCTTCAGGGAATGAGTTTCAGGGCAGCAGTTTCATGCATGAGTTTCAGGGCCGGAGAATCGGGGCAGGAGATTCAGGGCAGGGGTTTCAGGGCTGTGGTTTCAGGGTTGTAGTTTCAGGGCAGCAGATTTAGGGCAGGAGTTTCAGGGCAGGTGTCTCTTATCATTAGATTCAGGGCAGGAGTTTCAGGGCACTAGATTGAGGGCTGGAGTTTCAGAGCAGGAGATTCAGGGCAGGATATTCAGGGCATGAGTTTCCGGGCAGGCGTTTCACGTCAGGAGATTCAGGGCAGAAGTTTCCGGTCAGGAGTTTCAGGGCAGGAGTTTCAGGGCAGGAGTTTCAGGGCAGGAGTTTCAGGCCAGTCATTTCAGGGCATGCCTTTAAGGGCAAGAGTTTGAGGGCAGGATTTTCAGGGCAGTAGTTAAAGGGCAGGAAATTCAGGTCAGCAGTTACAGGACATGAGTTTCCCAGCAGCCGTTTCACGTCAGGAAATTCAGAGCAGAAGTTTCCGGTCAGGAATTTCAGGGCATGAGTTTCGTGGCAGGAGATTCAGGGCTGGAGAATCAGTGCAGGAGATTCAGGGCAGGAGTTTCAGGGCAGCAGTTTCAGGGCAGGAATTTCAGGACATGAGATCCAGGGCAGGAGTTCAAGGCAGGAGATTGAGCACACGAGTTTCAGGGCAGGAGATTCAGGGCTGGAGAATCAGGGCAGGAGATTCAGGGCAGCAATTGCCGGGCAGCAGTTTCAGTGCCTGAGTTTCAGGGCTGGAGATTCAGGGCAGTCATTTCAGGGCATGCGTTTAAGGGCAGGAGTTGAGGGCAGGATTTTCAGGGCAGTAGTTTCAGGGCAGGAAAGTCAGGGCAGGAGTTCACGGCCGGAGACTGAGGGCATCAGTTTCAGGGCATGAGTTTCAGGGCAGGAGTTTAAGGGCAGTAGTTTAAGGGCAGTCGTTTCAGGGCAGTAGTTTCAGTGAATGAGTTTCAGGGCAGCAGTTTCATGCATGAGTTTCAGGGCTGGAGAATCAGGGCAGGAGTTTCCGGTCTGGACTTTCAGGGCATATGTTTCGGGGCAGGAGTTTCAGGTCATGAGATTCAATAAGGAGTTTGAGGGCAGTAGTTTGAGCGCACGAGTTTCAGGGCAGGAGATTCAGGACTGTCGTTTCAGGGCAGGAGTTTCAGGAAAGGAGTTTCAGGGCAGCAGTTTCATGCATGAGTTTCAGGGCAGGCGATTTAGGGCGGGAGAATCGGCTGGAGAATCAGGGCGGGAGATTCAGTGCAGCAATTGCAGGGCAGCAGCTTCAGTGCATGCGTTTCAGGGATGGAGAATCGGGGCAGAAGATTCAGGGCAGGAGTTTCAGGGCAGGAGTTCACGGCCGGAGACTGAGGGCATCAGTTTCAGGGCATGAGTTTCAGGGCAGGAGTTTAAGGGCAGTAGTTTAAGGGCAGTCGTTTCAGGGCAGGAGTTTCAATGAATGAGTTTCAGGGCAGCAGTTTCATGCATGAGTTTCAGGGCTGGAGAATCAGGGCAGGAGATTCAGGGCAGCAATTGCAGGGCAGCAGTTTCAGTGCATGAGTTTCAGGGCTGGAGAATCGGGGCAGGAGTTTCAGGGCAGCAGTTTTAGGGCAGGAAATTTAGGGCAGTAGTTTCAGGACATGAGTTTCCGGGCAGACGTTTCACGTCAGGAGATTCAGAGCAGAAGTTTCCGGTCTGGAGTTTCAGAACATATGTTTCGGGGCACGAGCTTCGGGGCAGGAGCTTCAGGGCAAGAGTTTCAGGACATGAGTTTCAGGGCAGGAGTTCACGGCAGGAGATTCAGGGCAGGAGTTTCAGGGCACTAGCTTGAGGGCTGGAGTTTCAGAGCAGGAGATTCAGGGCAGAAAATTCAGGGCATGAGTTTCCGGGCAGGCGTTTAACGTCAGGAGATTCAGGGCAGAAGTTTCAGGGCAGGAGTTTCAGGGCAGGAGTTTCAGGGCATGAGTTTCCGAGCAGGCGTTTCACGTCAGGAGATTCAGGGCAGAAGTTTCTGGTCTGGAATTTCAGGGCATATGTTTCGGGCAGGAGTTTCAGGTCATAAAATTCAATGAGTAGTTTGAGGGAAGGAGTTTCAGGGCAGGAAATTGAGGGCAGTAGTTTCAGGACATGAGTTTCCGAGCAGGCGTTTCACGTCAAGAGATTCAGGGCGGAAGTTTCCGGTCAGGAATTTCAGGGCATGAGTTTCGGGGCTGGAGATTCAGGGCTGGAGATTCACGGCAGGAGATTGAGCGCACGAGTTTCAGGGCAGGAGATTCAGGACAGTCGTTTCAGGGCAGGAGATTTAGGGCAGGAGTTTCAGTGAATGAGTTTCAGGGCAGCAATTTCATGCATGAGTTTCAGGGCAGGAGATTCAGGGCTGGAGGATCAGGAAAGGAGATTCAGGGCAGCAATTGCAGGGCAGCAGTTTCAGTGCATGAGTTTCAGGGCTGGAGACTCAGGGCAGTCATTTCAGGGCATGCGTTTAAGGGCAGGAGTTGAGGGCAGGATTTTCAGGGCAGTAGTTTCAAGGCAGGAAATTCAGGGCTGCAGTTTCAGGGCATGAGCTTCCGAACAGGCGTTTCACGTCAGGAGATTCAGGGCAGAAGTTTCCGGTCTGGACTTTCAGGGCATATATTTCGGGGCAGGAGTTTCAGGTCATGAGATTCAATGAGGAGTTTGAGGGCAGTAGTTTGAGCGCACGTCTTTCAGAGCAGGAGATTCAGGACTGTCGTTTCAGGGCAGGATATTTAGGGCAGGAGATTCAGAAAATGAGTTTCAGGGCAACAGTTTCATGCATGCGTTTCAGGGCAGGCGATTCAGGGCTGGAGAATCGGCTGGAGAATAAGGGCAGGAGATTCAGGGCAGCAATTGCAGGGCAGCAGCTTCAGTGCATGAGTTTCAGGGCTGGAGAATCGGGGTAGGTGACTCAGGGCCGGGGTTTCAGGGCTGTGGTTTCAGGGCTGGAGTTTCAGAGCAGGAGATTCAGGGCAGGAATTTCAGGGCATGAGTTTCCGGGCAGGCGTTTAACCTCAGGAGATTCAGGGCAGAAGTTTCAGGGCAGGAGTTTCAGGGCAGGAGTTTCAGGGCATGAGTTTCCGAGCAGGCGTTTCACGTCAGGAGATTCAGGGCAGAAGTTTCTGGTCTGGAATTTCAGGGCATATGTTTCGGGCAGGAGTTTCAGGTCATAAGATTCAATGAGGAGTTTGAGGGCTGGAGTTTCAGGGCAGGAAATTGAGGGCAGTAGTTTCAGGACATGAGTTTCCGAGCAGGCGTTTCACGTCAAGAGATTCAGGGCGGAAGTTTCCGGTCAGGAATTTCAGGGCATGAGTTTCGGGGCTGGAGATTCAGGGCTGGAGATTCAGTGCAGGAGATTCAGGGCAGGAGTTTCAGGGCAGCAGTTTCAGGGCAGGAATTTCAGGACATGAGATCCAGGGCAGGAGTTCACGGCAGGAGATTGAGCGCACGAGTTTCAGGGCAGGAGATTCAGGACAGTCGTTTCAGGGCTGGAGATTTAGGGCAGGAGTTTCAGGGCAGGAGTTTCAGGGCAGGAGTTTCAGGACAGTCGTTTCAGGGCTGGAGATTTAGGGCAGGAGTTTCAGTGAATGAGTTTCAGGGCAGCAATTTCATGCATGAGTTTCAGGGCAGGAGATTCAGGGCTGGAGGATCAGGAAAGGAGATTCAGGGCAGCAATTGCAGGGCAGCAGTTTCAGTGCATGAGTTTCAGGGCTGGAGACTCAGGACAGTCATTTCAGGGCATGCGTTTAAGGGCAGGAGTTGAGGGCAGGATTTTCAGGGCAGTAGTTTCAAGGCAGGAAATTCAGGGCTGCAGTTTCAGGGCATGAGCTTCCGAACAGGCGTTTCACGTCAGGAGATTCAGGGCAGAAGTTTCCGGTCTGGACTTTCAGGGCATATGTTTCGGGGCAGGAGTTTCAGGTCATGAGATTCAATGAGGAGTTTGAGGGCAGTAGTTTGATCGCACGTCTTTCAGAGTAGGAGATTCAGGACTGTCGTTTCAGGGCAGGATATTTCGGGCAGGAGATTCAGAAAATGAGTTTCAGGGCAACAGTTTCATGCATGCGTTTCAGGGCAGGCGATTCAGGGCTGGAGAATCAGGGCAGTAGATTCAGGGCAGGAAATTCAGGGCAGGAGTTCACGGCCGGAGACTGAGGGCATCAGTTTCAGGGCATGAGTTTCAGGGCAGGAGTTTAAGGGCAGTAGTTTAAGGCAGTCGTTTCAGGGCAGTAGTTTCAGTGAATGAGTTTCAGGGCAGCAGTTTCATGCATGAGTTTCAGGGCTGGAGAATCAGGGCAGGAGTTTCCGGTCTGGACTTTCAGGGCATAGGTTTCGGGGCAGGAGTTTCAGGTCATGAGATTCAATGAGGAGTTTGAGGGCAGTAGTTTGAGCGCACGAGTTTCAGGGCAGGAGATTCAGGACTGTCGTTTCAGGGCAGGAGTTTCAGGGCAGCAGTTTCATGCATGAGTTTCAGGGCAGGCGATTTAGGGCGGGAGAATCGGCTGGAGAATCAGGGCGGGAGATTCAGTGCAGCAATTGCAGGGCAGCAGCTTCAGTGCATGCGTTTCAGGGATGGAGAATCGGGGCAGGAGATTCAGGGCAGGAGTTTCAGGGCAGGAGTTCACGGCCGGAGACTGAGGGCATCAGTTTCAGGGCATGAGTTTCAGGGCAGGAGTTTAAGGGCAGTAGTTTAAGGGCAGTCGTTTCAGGGCAGGAGTTTCAATGAATGAGTTTCAGGGCAGCAGTTTCATGCATGAGTTTCAGGGCTGGAGAATCAGGGCAGGAGATTCAGGGCAGCAATTGCAGGGGCACAGTTTCAGTGCATGAGTTTCAGGGCTGGAGAATCGGGGCAGGAATTTCAGGGCAGCAGTTTTAGGCCAGGAAATTTAGGGCAGTAGTTTCAGGACATGAGTTTCCGGGCAGACGTTTCACGTCAGGAGATTCAGAGCAGAAGTTTCCGGTCTGGAGTTTCAGAACATATGTTTCGGGGCACGAGCTTCGGGGCAGGAGCTTCAGGGCAAGAGTTTCAGGACATGAGTTTCAGGGCAGGAGTTCACGGCAGGAGATTCAGGGCAGGAGTTTCAGGGCACTAGCTTGAGGGCTGGAGTTTCAGAGCAGGAGATTCAGGGCAGAAAATTCAGGGCATGAGTTTCCGGGCAGGCGTTTAACGTCAGGAGATTCAGGGCAGAAGTTTCAGGGCAGGAGTTTCAGGGCAGGAGTTTCACGTCAGGAGATTCAGGGCAGAAGTTTCTGGTCTGGAATTTCAGGGCACAAGTTTCTGGTCTGGAATTTCAGGGCATATGTTTCGGGCAGGAGTTTCAGGTCATAAGATTCAATGAGGAGTTTGAGGGCAGGAGTTTCAGGGCAGGAAATTGAGGGCAGTAGTTTCAGGACATGAGTTTCCGAGCAGGCGTTTCACGTCAAGAGATTCAGGGCGGAAGTTTCCGGTCAGGAATTTCAGGGCATGAGTTTCGGGGCTGGAGATTCAGGGCTGGAGATTCAGTGCAGGAGATTCAGGGCAGGAGTTTCAGGGCAGCAGTTTCAGGGCAGGAATTTCAGGACATGAGATCCAGGGCAGGTGTTCACGGCAGGAGATTGAGCGCACGAGTTTCAGGGCAGGAGATTCAGGACAGTCGTTTCAGGGCTGGAGATTTATGGCAGGAGTTTCAGGGAATTAGTTTAAGGGCAGGAGATTCAGGGCAGTCGCTTCAGGGTATGAGTTTCAGGGCAGGAGTTTAAGGGCAGTTGTTTCAGGGCTGGCTATATAGGGCAGGAGTTTCAGTGAATGAGTTTCAGGGCAGCAATTTCATGCATGAGTTTCAGGGCAGGAGATTCAGGGATGGAGGATCAGGAAAGGAGATTCAGGGCAGCAATTGCAGGGCAGCAGTTTCAGTGCATGAGTTTCAGGGCTGGAGACTCAGGGCAGTCATTTCAGGGCATGCGTTTAAGGGCAGGAGTTGAGGGCAGGATTTTCAGGGCAGTAGTTTCAGGGCAGGAAATTCAGGGCTGCAGTTTCAGGGCATGAGCTTCCGAGCAGGCGTTTCACGTCAGGAGATTCAGGGCAGAGGTTTCCGGTCTGGACTTTCAGGGCATATGTTTCGGGGCAGGAGTTTCAGGTCATGAGATTCAATGAGGAGTTTGAGGGCAGTAGTTTGAGCGCACGTCTTTCAGAGCAGGAGATTCAGGACTGTCGTTTCAGGGCAGGATATTTAGGGCAGGAGATTCAGAAAATGAGTTTCAGGGCAACAGTTTCATGCATGAGTTTCAGGGCAGGCGATTCAGGGCTGGAGAATCGGCTGGAGAATCAGGGCAGGAGATTCAGGGCAGCAATTGCAGGGCAGCAGCTTCAGTGCATGAGTTTCAGGGCTGGAGAATCGGGGCAAGTGACTCAGGGCCGGGGTTTCAGGGCTGTGGTTTCAGGGCTGTAGTTTCAGGGCAGGAGATTTAGGGCAGGAGTTTCAGGGCAGGTGTCTCATGTCATTAGATTCAGGGCCGGGGTTTAAGGGCTGTGGTTTCAGGGCTGGAGTTTCAGAGCAGGAGATTCAGGGCAGGAATTTCAGGGCATGAGTTTCCGGGCAGGCGTTTCACGTCAGGAGATTCAGGGCAGACGTTTCTGGTCAGGAATTTCCGGTCAGGAGTTTCAGGGCTGGAGTTTCAGGGCAGGAGAATCGGTGTAGGGGATTTACGGCACGAGTTTCAGGGCAGGAGTTTCAGTGCAGTCATTTCAGGGCATGCGTTTAAGGGCAGGAGTTTGAGGGCAGGATTTTCAGGGCAGTAGTTTCAGGGCAGGAAATTCAGGGCAGCAGTTTCAGGACATGAGTTTCCGAGCAGCCGTTTCACGTCAGGAGATTCAGGGCAGAAGTTTCCGGTCTGGACTTTCAGGGCATATGTTTCGGGGCAGGAGTTTCAGGTCATGAGATTCAATGAGGAGTTTGAGGGCAGTAGTTTGAGAGCAGGAGTTTCAACGCCGGAAATACAGGGCAGCAGTTTCAGGACATGAGTTTCCGAGCAGGCTTTTCACGTCAGGAAATTCAGGGCAGAAGTTTCTGGTCAGGAATTTCAGGGCATGAGTTACGGGGCAGGAGATTCAGGGCTGGAGAATCAGTGCAGGAGTTTCAGGGCAGCAGTTTCAGGGCAAGAATTTCAGGACATGAGATCCAGGGCAGGAGTTCAAGGCAGGAGATTGAGCGCACGAGTTTCAGGGCAGGAGATTCAGGACAGTCGTTCCAGGGCAGGAGATTTAGGGCAGGAGCTTCAGGGAATGAGTTTCAGGGCAGCAGTTTCATGCATGAGTTTCAGGGCAGGAGATTCAGGGCTGGAGAATTAGAGCAGGAGATTCAGGGCAGCAATTGCAGGGCAGCAGTTTCAGTGCATGAGTTTCAGTGCATGAGTTTCAGGGCTGGAGATTCAGGGCAGTCATTTCAGGGCATGCGTTTAAGGGCAGGAGTTGAGGGCAGGATTTTCAGGGCAGGAAATTCAGGGCAGCAGTTTCAGGGCATGAGTTTCCGAGCAGGCGTTTCAAGTCAGGAGATTCAGGGCAGAAGTTTCCGGTCTGGACTTTCAGGGAATATGTTTCGGGGCAGGAGCTTCGGGGCAGGAGCTTCAGGGCAGGAGTTTCAGGACATGAGTTTCAGGGCACTAGCTTGAGGGCTGGAGTTTCAGAGCAGGAGATTTAGGGCAGGAGTTTCAGGGCAGGTGTCTCATGTCATTAGATTCAGGGCCGGGGTTTAAGGGCTGTGGTTTCAGGGCTGGAGTTTCAGAGCAGGAGATTCAGGGCAGGAATTTCAGGGCATGCGTTTCCGGGCAGGCGTTTCACGTCAGGAGATTCAGGGCAGAAGTTTCCGGTCAGGAATTTCAGGGCATGAGTTTCGGGGCAGGAGATTCAGGGCTGGAGAATCAGTGCAGGAGTTTCAGGGCAGCAGTTTCAGGGCAAGAATTTCAGGACATGAGGTCCAGGGCAGGAGTTCAAGGCAGGAGATTGAGCGCACGAGTTTCAGGGCAGGAGATTCAGGACAGTCGTTCCAGGGCAGGAGATTTAGGGCAGGAGCTTCAGGGAATGAGTTTCAGGGCAGCAGTTTCATGCAAAAGTTTCAGGGCAGGAGATTCAGGGCTGGAGAATTAGAGCAGGAGATTCAGGGCAGCAATTGCAGGGCAGCAGTTTCAGTGCATGAGTTTCAGTGCATGAGTTTCAGGGCTGGAGATTCAGGGCAGTCATTTCAGGGCATGCGTTTAAGGGCAGGAGTTGAGGGCAGGATTTTCAGGGCAGGAAATTCAGGGCAGCAGTTTCAGGGCATGAGTTTCCGAGCAGGCGTTTCAAGTCAGGAGATTCAGGGCAGAAGTTTCCGGTCTGGACTTTCAGGGAATATGTTTCGGGGCAGGAGCTTCGGGGCAGGAGCTTCAGGGCAGGAGTTTCAGGACATGAGTTTCAGGGCACTAGCTTGAGGGCTGGAGTTTCAGAGCAGGAGATTTAGGGCAGGAGTTTCAGGGCAGGTGTCTCATGTCATTAGATTCAGGGCCGGGGTTTAAGGGCTGTGGTTTCAGGGCTGGAGTTTCAGAGCAGGAGATTCAGGGCAGGAATTTCAGGGCATGAGTTTCCGGGCAGGCGTTTCACGTCAGGAGATTCAGGGCAGACGTTTCGGGTCAGGAATTTCCGGTCAGGAGTTTCAGGGCTGGAGTTTCAGGGCAGGAGAATCGGTGTAGGGGATTTACGGCACGAGTTTCAGGGCAGGAGTTTCAGTGCAGTCATTTCAGGGCATGCGTTTAAGGGCAGGAGTTGAGGGCAGGATTTTCAGGGCAGTAGTTTCAGGGCAGGAAATTCAGGGCAGCAGTTTCAGGGCATGAGTTTCCGAGCAGGCGTTTCACGTCAGGAGATTCAGGGCAGAAGTTTCCGGTCTGGACTTTCAGGGCATATGTTTCGGGGCAGGAGTTTCAGGTCATGAGATTCAATGAGGAGTTTGAGGGCAGTAGTTTGAGAGCAGGAGTTTCAACGCCGGAAATACAGGGCAGCAGTTTCAGGACATGAGTTTCCGAGCAGGCGTTTCACGTCAGGAAATTCAGGGCAGAAGTTTCCGGTCAGGAATTTCAGGGCATGAGTTTCGGGGCAGGAGATTCAGGGCTGGAGAATCAGTGCAGGAGTTTCAGGGCAGCAGTTTCAGGGCAAGAATTTCAGGACATGAGATCCAGGGCAGGAGTTCAAGGCAGGAGATTGAGCGCACGAATTTCAGGGCAGGAGATTCAGGACAGTCGTTCCAGGGCAGGAGATTTAGGGCAGGAGCTTCAGGGAATGAGTTTCAGGGCAGCAGTTTCATGCAAAAGTTTCAGGGCAGGAGATTCAGGGCTGGAGAATTAGAGCAGGAGATTCAGGGCAGCAATTGCAGGGCAGCAGTTTCAGTGCATGAGTTTCAGTGCATGAGTTTCAGGGCTGGAGATTCAGGGCAGTCATTTCAGGGCATGCGTTTAAGGGCAGGAGTTGAGGGCAGGATTTTCAGGGCAGGAAATTCAGGGCAGCAGTTTCAGGGCATGAGTTTCCGAGCAGGCGTTTCACGTCAGGAGATTCAGGGCAGAGGTTTCCGGTCTGGACTTTCAGGGCATATGTTTCGGGGCAGGAGTTTCAGGTCATGAGATTCAATGAGGAGTTTGAGGGCAGTAGTTTGAGCGCACGTCTTTCAGAGCAGGAGATTCAGGACTGTCGTTTCAGGGCAGGATATTTAGGGCAGGAGATTCAGAAAATGAGTTTCAGGGCAACAGTTTCATGCATGCGTTTCAGGGCAGGCGATTCAGGGCTGGAGAATCGGCTGGAGAATCAGGGCAGGAGATTCAGGGCAGCAATTGCAGGGCAGCAGCTTCAGTGCATGAGTTTCAGGGCTGGAGAATCGGGGCAAGTGACTCAGGGCCGGGGTTTCAGGGCTGTGGTTTCAGGGCTGTAGTTTCAGGGCAGGAGATTTAGGGCAGGAGTTTCAGGGCAGGTGTCTCATGTCATTAGATTCAGGGCCGGGGTTTAAGGGCTGTGGTTTCAGGGCTGGAGTTTCAGAGCAGGAGATTCAGGGCAGGAATTTCAGGGCATGAGTTTCCGGGCAGGCGTTTCACGTCAGGAGATTCAGGGCAGACGTTTCTGGTCAGGAATTTCCGGTCAGGAGTTTCAGGGCTGGAGTTTCAGGGCAGGAGAATCGGTGTAGGGGATTTACGGCACGAGTTTCAGGGCAGGAGTTTCAGTGCAGTCATTTCAGGGCATGCGTTTAAGGGCAGGAGTTGAGGGCAGGATTTTCAGGGCAGTAGTTTCAGGGCAGGAAATTCAGGGCAGCAGTTTCAGGGCATGAGTTTCCGAGCAGGCGTTTCACGTCAGGAGATTCAGGGCAGAAGTTTCCGGTCTGGACTTTCAGGGCATATGTTTCGGGGCAGGAGTTTCAGGTCATGAGATTCAATGAGGAGTTTGAGGGCAGTAGTTTGAGAGCAGGAGTTTCAACGCCGGAAATACAGGGCAGCAGTTTCAGGACATGAGTTTCCGAGCAGGCGTTTCACGTCAGGAAATTCAGGGCAGAAGTTTCCGGTCAGGAATTTCAGGGCATGAGTTTCGGGGCAGGAGATTCAGGGCTGGAGAATCAGTGCAGGAGTTTCAGGGCAGCAGTTTCAGGGCAAGAATTTCAGGACATGAGATCCAGGGCAGGAGTTCAAGGCAGGAGATTGAGCGCACGAATTTCAGGGCAGGAGATTCAGGACAGTCGTTCCAGGGCAGGAGATTTAGGGCAGGAGCTTCAGGGAATGAGTTTCAGGGCAGCAGTTTCATGCAAAAGTTTCAGGGCAGGAGATTCAGGGCTGGAGAATTAGAGCAGGAGATTCAGGGCAGCAATTGCAGGGCAGCAGTTTCAGTGCATGAGTTTCAGTGCATGAGTTTCAGGGCTGGAGATTCAGGGCAGTCATTTCAGGGCATGCGTTTAAGGGCAGGAGTTGAGGGCAGGATTTTCAGGGCAGGAAATTCAGGGCAGCAGTTTCAGGGCATGAGTTTCCGAGCAGGCGTTTCACGTCAGGAGATTCAGGGCAGAGGTTTCCGGTCTGGACTTTCAGGGCATATGTTTCGGGGCAGGAGTTTCAGGTCATGAGATTCAATGAGGAGTTTGAGGGCAGTAGTTTGAGCGCACGTCTTTCAGAGCAGGAGATTCAGGACTGTCGTTTCAGGGCAGGATATTTAGGGCAGGAGATTCAGAAAATGAGTTTCAGGGCAACAGTTTCATGCATGCGTTTCAGGGCAGGCGATTCAGGGCTGGAGAATCGGCTGGAGAATCAGGGCAGGAGATTCAGGGCAGCAATTGCAGGGCAGCAGCTTCAGTGCATGAGTTTCAGGGCTGGAGAATCGGGGCAAGTGACTCAGGGCCGGGGTTTCAGGGCTGTGGTTTCAGGGCTGTAGTTTCAGGGCAGGAGATTTAGGGCAGGAGTTTCAGGGCAGGTGTCTCATGTCATTAGATTCAGGGCCGGGGTTTAAGGGCTGTGGTTTCAGGGCTGGAGTTTCAGAGCAGGAGATTCAGGGCAGGAATTTCAGGGCATGAGTTTCCGGGCAGGCGTTTCACGTCAGGAGATTCAGGGCAGACGTTTCTGGTCAGGAATTTCCGGTCAGGAGTTTCAGGGCTGGAGTTTCAGGGCAGGAGAATCGGTGTAGGGGATTTACGGCACGAGTTTCAGGGCAGGAGTTTCAGTGCAGTCATTTCAGGGCATGCGTTTAAGGGCAGGAGTTGAGGGCAGGATTTTCAGGGCAGTAGTTTCAGGGCAGGAAATTCAGGGCAGCAGTTTCAGGGCATGAGTTTCCGAGCAGGCGTTTCACGTCAGGAGATTCAGGGCAGAAGTTTCCGGTCTGGACTTTCAGGGCATATGTTTCGGGGCAGGAGTTTCAGGTCATGAGATTCAATGAGGAGTTTGAGGGCAGTAGTTTGAGAGCAGGAGTTTCAACGCCGGAAATACAGGGCAGCAGTTTCAGGACATGAGTTTCCGAGCAGGCTTTTCACGTCAGGAAATTCAGGGCAGAAGTTTCTGGTCAGGAATTTCAGGGCATGAGTTACGGGGCAGGAGATTCAGGGCTGGAGAATCAGTGCAGGAGTTTCAGGGCAGCAGTTTCAGGGCAAGAATTTCAGGACATGAGATCCAGGGCAGGAGTTCAAGGCAGGAGATTGAGCGCACGAGTTTCAGGGCAGGAGATTCAGGACAGTCGTTCCAGGGCAGGAGATTTAGGGCAGGAGCTTCAGGGAATGAGTTTCAGGGCAGCAGTTTCATGCATGAGTTTCAGGGCAGGAGATTCAGGGCTGGAGAATTAGAGCAGGAGATTCAGGGCAGCAATTGCAGGGCAGCAGTTTCAGTGCATGAGTTTCAGTGCATGAGTTTCAGGGCTGGAGATTCAGGGCAGTCATTTCAGGGCATGCGTTTAAGGGCAGGAGTTGAGGGCAGGATTTTCAGGGCAGGAAATTCAGGGCAGCAGTTTCAGGGCATGAGTTTCCGAGCAGGCGTTTCAAGTCAGGAGATTCAGGGCAGAAGTTTCCGGTCTGGACTTTCAGGGAATATGTTTCGGGGCAGGAGCTTCGGGGCAGGAGCTTCAGGGCAGGAGTTTCAGGACATGAGTTTCAGGGCACTAGCTTGAGGGCTGGAGTTTCAGAGCAGGAGATTTAGGGCAGGAGTTTCAGGGCAGGTGTCTCATGTCATTAGATTCAGGGCCGGGGTTTAAGGGCTGTGGTTTCAGGGCTGGAGTTTCAGAGCAGGAGATTCAGGGCAGGAATTTCAGGGCATGCGTTTCCGGGCAGGCGTTTCACGTCAGGAGATTCAGGGCAGAAGTTTCCGGTCAGGAATTTCAGGGCATGAGTTTCGGGGCAGGAGATTCAGGGCTGGAGAATCAGTGCAGGAGTTTCAGGGCAGCAGTTTCAGGGCAAGAATTTCAGGACATGAGGTCCAGGGCAGGAGTTCAAGGCAGGAGATTGAGCGCACGAGTTTCAGGGCAGGAGATTCAGGACAGTCGTTCCAGGGCAGGAGATTTAGGGCAGGAGCTTCAGGGAATGAGTTTCAGGGCAGCAGTTTCATGCAAAAGTTTCAGGGCAGGAGATTCAGGGCTGGAGAATTAGAGCAGGAGATTCAGGGCAGCAATTGCAGGGCAGCAGTTTCAGTGCATGAGTTTCAGTGCATGAGTTTCAGGGCTGGAGATTCAGGGCAGTCATTTCAGGGCATGCGTTTAAGGGCAGGAGTTGAGGGCAGGATTTTCAGGGCAGGAAATTCAGGGCAGCAGTTTCAGGGCATGAGTTTCCGAGCAGGCGTTTCAAGTCAGGAGATTCAGGGCAGAAGTTTCCGGTCTGGACTTTCAGGGAATATGTTTCGGGGCAGGAGCTTCGGGGCAGGAGCTTCAGGGCAGGAGTTTCAGGACATGAGTTTCAGGGCACTAGCTTGAGGGCTGGAGTTTCAGAGCAGGAGATTTAGGGCAGGAGTTTCAGGGCAGGTGTCTCATGTCATTAGATTCAGGGCCGGGGTTTAAGGGCTGTGGTTTCAGGGCTGGAGTTTCAGAGCAGGAGATTCAGGGCAGGAATTTCAGGGCATGAGTTTCCGGGCAGGCGTTTCACGTCAGGAGATTCAGGGCAGACGTTTCGGGTCAGGAATTTCCGGTCAGGAGTTTCAGGGCTGGAGTTTCAGGGCAGGAGAATCGGTGTAGGGGATTTACGGCACGAGTTTCAGGGCAGGAGTTTCAGTGCAGTCATTTCAGGGCATGCGTTTAAGGGCAGGAGTTGAGGGCAGGATTTTCAGGGCAGTAGTTTCAGGGCAGGAAATTCAGGGCAGCAGTTTCAGGGCATGAGTTTCCGAGCAGGCGTTTCACGTCAGGAGATTCAGGGCAGAAGTTTCCGGTCTGGACTTTCAGGGCATATGTTTCGGGGCAGGAGTTTCAGGTCATGAGATTCAATGAGGAGTTTGAGGGCAGTAGTTTGAGAGCAGGAGTTTCAACGCCGGAAATACAGGGCAGCAGTTTCAGGACATGAGTTTCCGAGCAGGCGTTTCACGTCAGGAAATTCAGGGCAGAAGTTTCCGGTCAGGAATTTCAGGGCATGAGTTTCGGGGCAGGAGATTCAGGGCTGGAGAATCAGTTCAGGAGTTTCAGGCAGCAGTTTCAGGGCAAGAATTTCAGGACATGAGATCCAGGGCAGGAGTTCAAGGCAGGAGATTGAGCGCACGAGTTTCAGGGCAGGAGATTCAGGACAGTCGTTCCAGGGCAGGAGATTTAGGGCAGGAGCTTCAGGGAATGAGTTTCAGGGCAGCAGTTTCATGCAAAAGTTTCAGGGCAGGAGATTCCGGTCTGGAGAATTAGAGCAGGAGATTCAGGGCAGCAATTGCAGGGCAGCAGTTTCATTGCATGAGTTTCAGTGCATGAGTTTCAGGGCTGGAGATTCAGGGCAGTCATTTCAGGGCATGCGTTTAAGGGCAGGAGTTGAGGGCAGGATTTTCAGGGCAGGAAATTCAGGGCAGCAGTTTCAGGGCATGAGTTTCCGAGCAGGCGTTTCAAGTCAGGAGATTCAGGGCAGAAGTTTCCGGTCTGGACTTTCAGGGAATATGTTTCGGGGCAGGAGGTTCGGGGCAGGAGCTTCAGGGCAGGAGTTTCAGGACATGAGTTTCAGGGCACTAGCTTGAGGGCTGGAGTTTCAGAGCAGGAGATTCAGGGCAGAAAATTCAGGGCATGAGTTTCAGGCCAGGAGTTTCAGGGCAGGTGTTTCAGGGCATGAGTTTCCGAGCAGGCGTTTCACGTCAGGAGATTCAGGGCAGAAGTTTACGGTCAGGAATTTCAGGGCATGAGTTTCGGGGCTGGAGATTCAGTGCAGGAGATTCAGGGCAGGAGTTTCAGGGCAGCAGTTTCAGGGCAGGAATTTCAGGACATGAGAGCCAGGGCAGGAGTTCACGGCAGGAGATTGAGCGCACGAGTTTCAGGGCAGGAGATTCAGAACAGTCGTTTCAGGGCTGGAGATTTAGGGCAGGAGTTTCAGGGAATGAGTTTCAGGGCAGGAGATTCAGGGCAGTCGCTTAAGGGTATGAGTTTCAGGGCAGGAGTTTAAGGGCAGTTGTTTCAGGGCAGGCTATATAGGGCAGGAGTTTCAGTGAATGAGTTTCAGGGCAGCAGTTTCATGCATGAGTTTCAGGGCAGGAGATTCAGGGCTGGAGGATCAGGGCAGGAGATTCAGGGCAGCAATTGCAGGGCAGCAGTTTTAGTGCATGTGTTTCAGGGCTGCAGAATCGGGGCAGGAGTTATAGGGCATGAGTTTCGGTGCAGGAGATTCAGGGCAGGATTTTCAGCGCAGGATTTCACGGCCGGAGACTGAGGGCATCAGTTTCAGGGCAGCAGTTTAAGGGCAGTAGTTTAGGGGCAGTCGTTTCAGGGCAGGAGTTTCAGTAAATGAGTTTCAGGGCAGCAGTTTCATGCATGAGTTTCAGGGCAGGAGATTCAGGGCTGGAGAATCAGGGCAGGAGATTCAGGGCGGCAATTGCAGGGCAGCAGTTTCAGTGCATGAGTTTCAGGGCTGGAGAATCGGGGCAGGAGTTATAGGGCAGGAGTTTCAGTGTAGGAGTTTCAGTGCAGGAGTTTCAGGGCAGGCGTTTCAGGGCATGAGTTTCCGAGCAGGCGTTTCACGTCAGGAGATTCAGGGCAGAAGTTTCCGGTCAGGAATTTCAGGGCATGAGTTTCGGGGCAGGAGATTCAGGGCTGGAGAATCAGTGCAGGAGATTCAGGGCAGGAGTTTCAGGGCAGCAGTTTCAGGGCAGGAATTTCAGGACATGAGATCCAGGGCAGGAGTTCAAGGCAGGAGATTGAGCACACGAGTTTCAGGGCAGGAGATTCAGGGCTGGAGAATTAGAGCAGGAGATTCAGGGCAGCAATTGCAGGGCAGCAGTTTCAGTGCATGAGTTTCAGTGCATGAGTTTCAGGGCTGGAGATTCAGGGCAGTCATTTCAGGGCATGCGTTTAAGGGCAGGAGTTGAGGGCAGGATTTTCAGGGCAGGAAATTCAGGGCAGCAGTTTCAGGGCATGAGTTTCCGAGCAGGCGTTTCAAGTCAGGAGATTCAGGGCAGAAGTTTCCGGTCTGGACTTTCAGGGAATATGTTTCGGGGCAGGAGCTTCGGGGCAGGAGCTTCAGGGCAGGAGTTTCAGGACATGAGTTTCAGGGCACTAGCTTGAGGGCTGGAGTTTCAGAGCAGGAGATTTAGGGCAGGAGTTTCAGGGCAGGTGTCTCATGTCATTAGATTCAGGGCCGGGGTTTAAGGGCTGTGGTTTCAGGGCTGGAGTTTCAGAGCAGGAGATTCAGGGCAGGAATTTCAGGGCATGAGTTTCCGGGCAGGCGTTTCACGTCAGGAGATTCAGGGCAGACGTTTCGGGTCAGGAATTTCCGGTCAGGAGTTTCAGGGCTGGAGTTTCAGGGCAGGAGAATCGGTGTAGGGGATTTACGGCACGAGTTTCAGGGCAGGAGTTTCAGTGCAGTCATTTCAGGGCATGCGTTTAAGGGCAGGAGTTGAGGGCAGGATTTTCAGGGCAGTAGTTTCAGGGCAGGAAATTCAGGGCAGCAGTTTCAGGGCATGAGTTTCCGAGCAGGCGTTTCACGTCAGGAGATTCAGGGCAGAAGTTTCCGGTCTGGACTTTCAGGGCATATGTTTCGGGGCAGGAGTTTCAGGTCATGAGATTCAATGAGGAGTTTGAGGGCAGTAGTTTGAGAGCAGGAGTTTCAACGCCGGAAATACAGGGCAGCAGTTTCAGGACATGAGTTTCCGAGCAGGCGTTTCACGTCAGGAAATTCAGGGCAGAAGTTTCCGGTCAGGAATTTCAGGGCATGAGTTTCGGGGCAGGAGATTCAGGGCTGGAGAATCAGTGCAGGAGTTTCAGGGCAGCAGTTTCAGGGCAAGAATTTCAGGACATGAGATCCAGGGCAGGAGTTCAAGGCAGGAGATTGAGCGCACGAATTTCAGGGCAGGAGATTCAGGACAGTCGTTCCAGGGCAGGAGATTTAGGGCAGGAGCTTCAGGGAATGAGTTTCAGGGCAGCAGTTTCATGCAAAAGTTTCAGGGCAGGAGATTCAGGGCTGGAGAATTAGAGCAGGAGATTCAGGGCAGCAATTGCAGGGCAGCAGTTTCAGTGCATGAGTTTCAGTGCATGAGTTTCAGGGCTGGAGATTCAGGGCAGTCATTTCAGGGCATGCGTTTAAGGGCAGGAGTTGAGGGCAGGATTTTCAGGGCAGGAAATTCAGGGCAGCAGTTTCAGGGCATGAGTTTCCGAGCAGGCGTTTCAAGTCAGGAGATTCAGGGCAGAAGTTTCCGGTCTGGACTTTCAGGGAATATGTTTCGGGGCAGGAGGTTCGGGGCAGGAGCTTCAGGGCAGGAGTTTCAGGACATGAGTTTCAGGGCACTAGCTTGAGGGCTGGAGTTTCAGAGCAGGAGATTCAGGGCAGAAAATTCAGGGCATGAGTTTCAGGCCAGGAGTTTCAGGGCAGGTGTTTCAGGGCATGAGTTTCCGAGCAGGCGTTTCACGTCAGGAGATTCAGGGCAGAAGTTTACGGTCAGGAATTTCAGGGCATGATTTCGGGGCTGGAGATTCAGTGCAGGAGATTCAGGGCAGGAGTTTCAGGGCAGCAGTTTCAGGGCAGGAATTTCAGGACATGAGAGCCAGGGCAGGAGTTCACGGCAGGAGATTGAGCGCACGAGTTTCAGGGCAGGAGATTCAGAACAGTCGTTTCAGGGCTGGAGATTTAGGGCAGGAGTTTCAGGGAATGAGTTTCAGGGCAGGAGATTCAGGGCAGTCGCTTAAGGGTATGAGTTTCAGGGCAGGAGTTTAAGGGCAGTTGTTTCAGGGCAGGCTATATAGGGCAGGAGTTTCAGTGAATGAGTTTCAGGGCAGCAGTTTCATGCATGAGTTTCAGGGCAGGAGATTCAGGGCTGGAGGATCAGGGCAGGAGATTCAGGGCAGCAATTGCAGGGCAGCAGTTTTAGTGCATGTGTTTCAGGGCTGCAGAATCGGGGCAGGAGTTATAGGGCATGAGTTTCGGTGCAGGAGATTCAGGGCAGGATTTTCAGCGCAGGATTTCACGGCCGGAGACTGAGGGCATCAGTTTCAGGGCAGCAGTTTAAGGGCAGTAGTTTAGGGGCAGTCGTTTCAGGGCAGGAGTTTCAGTAAATGAGTTTCAGGGCAGCAGTTTCATGCATGAGTTTCAGGGCAGGAGATTCAGGGCTGGAGAATCAGGGCAGGAGATTCAGGGCGGCAATTGCAGGGCAGCAGTTTCAGTGCATGAGTTTCAGGGCTGGAGAATCGGGGCAGGAGTTATAGGGCAGGAGTTTCAGTGTAGGAGTTTCAGTGCAGGAGTTTCAGGGCAGGCGTTTCAGGGCATGAGTTTCCGAGCAGGCGTTTCACGTCAGGAGATTCAGGGCAGAAGTTTCCGGTCAGGAATTTCAGGGCATGAGTTTCGGGGCAGGAGATTCAGGGCTGGAGAATCAGTGCAGGAGATTCAGGGCAGGAGTTTCAGGGCAGCAGTTTCAGGGCAGGAATTTCAGGACATGAGATCCAGGGCAGGAGTTCAAGGCAGGAGATTGAGCACACGAGTTTCAGGGCAGGAGATTCAGGGCTGGAGAATCAGGGCAGGAGATTCAGGGCAGCAATTGCAGGGCAGCAGTTTCAGTGCATGAGTTTCAGGGCTGGAGACTCAGGGCAGTCATTTCAGGGCATGCGTTTAAGGGCAGGAGTTGAGGGCAGGATTTTCAGGGCAGGAAATTCAGGGCTGCAGTTTCAGGGCATGAGTTTCCGAGCAGGCGTTTCACGTCAGGAGATTCAGGGCAGAAGTTTCCGGTCTGGACTTTCAGGGCATTTGTTTCGGGGCAGGAGTTTCAGGTCATGAGATTCAATGAGGAGTTTGAGGGCAGTAGCTTGAGCGCACGAGTTGCAGATCAGGAGATTCAGGACTGTCGTTTCAGGACAGGAGATTTAGGGCAGGAGTTTCAGGAAATGAGTTTCAGGGCAGCAGTTTCATACATGAGTTTCAGGGCAAGCGATTCAGGGCTGGAGATTCGGCTGGAGAATCAGGGCAGGAGTTTCAGGGCAGCAATTGCAGGGCAGCAGCTTCAGTGCATGAGTTTCAGGGCCGGAGAATCGGGGCAGGAGATTCAGGGCAGGGGTTTCAGGGCTGTGGTTTCAGGGTTGTAGTTTCAGGGCAGGAGATTTAGGGCAGGAGTTTCAGGGCAGGTGTCTCTTGTCATTAGATTCAGGGCAGGAGTTTCAGGGCACTAGATTGAGGGCTGCAGTTTCAGAGCAGGAGATTCAGGGCAGGATATTCAGGGCATGAGTTTCCGGGCAGGCGTTTCGCGTCAGGAGATTCAGGGCAG
Organism: Mobula hypostoma; assembly: GCF_963921235.1. Taxonomy (NCBI): domain Eukaryota; kingdom Metazoa; phylum Chordata; class Chondrichthyes; order Myliobatiformes; family Myliobatidae; genus Mobula; species Mobula hypostoma. The sequence continues at coordinate 189,568,188 of NC_086103.1, forward strand.
AAGTTTCCGGTCAGGAGTTTCAAGGCAGGAGTTTCAGGGCAGGAGAATCAGTGTAGGAGATTCAGGGCACGAGTTTCAGGGCAGGAGTTTCAGGGCAGGAGTTTCAGGCCAGTCATTTCAGGGCATGCCTTTAAGGGCAAGAGTTTGAGGGCAGGATTTTCAGGGCAGTAGTTAAAGGGCAGGAAATTCAGGTCAGCAGTTTCAGGACATGAGTTTCCCAGTAGCCGTTTCACGTCAGGAAATTCAGAGCAGAAGTTTCCGGTCAGGAATTTCAGGGCATGAGTTTCGGGGCAGGAGATTCAGGCTGGAGAATCAGTGCAGGAGATTCAGGGCAGGAGTTTCAGGGCAGCAGATTCAGGGCAGGAATTTCAGGACATGATATCCAGGGCAGGAGTTCAAGGCAGGAGATTGAGCACACGAGTTTCAGGGCAGGAGATTCAGGGCTGGAGAATCAGGGCAGGAGATTCAGGGCAGCAATTGCAGGGCAGCAGTTTCAGTGCATGAGTTTCAGGGCTGGAGATTCAGGGCAGTCATTTCAGGGCATGCGTTTAAGGGCAGGAGTTGAGGGCAGGATTTTCAGGGCAGTAGTTTCAGGGCAGGAAATTCAGGGCAGGAGTTCACGGCCGGAGACTGAGGGCATCAGTTTCAGGGCATGAGTTTCAGGGCAGGAGTTTAAGGGCAGTAGTTTAAGGGCAGTCGTTTCAGGGCAGTAGTTTCAGTGAATGAGTTTCAGGGCAGCAGTTTCATGCATGAGTTTCAGGGCTGGAGAATCAGGGCAGGAGTTTCCGGTCTCGAATTTCAGGGCATAGGTTTCGGGGCAGGAGTTTCAGGTCATGAGATTCAATGAGGAGTTTGAGGGCAGTAGTTTGAGCGCACGAGTTTCAGGGCAGGAGATTCAGGACTGTCGTTTCAGGGCAGGAGTTTCAGGAAATGAGTTCCAGGCAGCAGTTTCATGCATGAGTTTCAGGGCAGGCGATTTAGGGCGGGAGAATCGGCTGGAGAATCAGGGCGGGAGATTCAGTGCAGCAATTGCAGGGCAGCAGCTTCAGTGCATGCGTTTCAGGGATGGAGAATCGGGGCAAGAGATTCAGGGCAGGGGTTTCAGGGCAGGAGTTCACGGCCGGAGACTGAGGGCATCAGTTTCAGGGCATGAGTTTCAGGGCAGGAGTTTAAGGGCAGTAGTTTAAGGGCAGTCGTTTCAGGGCAAGAGTTTCAATGAATGAGTTTCAGGGCAGCAGTTTCATGCATGAGTTTCAGGGCTGAAGAATCAGGGCAGGAGATTCAGGGCAGCAATTGCAGGGCAGCAGTTTCAGTGCATGAGTTTCAGGGCTGGAGAATCGGGGCAGGAGTTTCAGGGCAGCAGTTTTAGGGCATGAAATTTAGGGCAGTAGTTTCAGGACATGAGTTTCCGGGCAGACGTTTCACGTCAGGAGATTCAGAGCAGAAGTTTCCGGTCTGGAGTTTCAGAACATATGTTTCGGGGCACGAGCTTCGGGGCAGGAGCTTCAGGGCAAGAGTTTCAGGACATGAGTTTCAGGGCAGGAGTTCACGGCAGGAGATTCAGGGCAGGAGTTTCAGGGCACTAGCTTGAGGGCTGGAGTTTCAGAGCAGGAGATTCAGGGCAGAAAATTCAGGGCATGAGTTTCCGGGCAGGCGTTTAACGTCAGGAGATTCAGGGCAGAAGTTTCAGGGCAGGAGTTTCAGGGCAGGAGTTTCAGGGCATGAGTTTCCGAGCAGGCGTTTCACGTCAGGAGATTCAGGGCAGAAGTTTCTGGTCTGGAATTTCAGGGCATATGTTTCGGGCAGGAGTTTCAGGTCATAAGATTCAATGAGGAGTTTGAGGGCAGGAGTTTCAGGGCAGGAAATTGAGGGCAGTAGTTTCAGGACATGAGTTTCCGAGCAGGCGTTTCACGTCAAGAGATTCAGGGCGGAAGTTTCCGGTCAGGAATTTCAGGGCATGAGTTTCGGGGCTGGAGATTCAGGGCTGGAGATTCAGTGCAGGAGATTCAGGGCAGGAGTTTCAGGGCAGCAGTTTCAGGGCAGGAATTTCAGGACATGAGATCCAGGGCAGGAGTTCACGGCAGGAGATTGAGCGCACGAGTTTCAGGGCAGGAGATTCAGGACAGTCGTTTCAGGGCTTGAGATTTAGGGCAGGAGTTTCAGTGAATGAGTTTCAGGGCAGGAGATTCAGGGCTGGAGGATCAGGAAAGGAGATTCAGGGCAGCAATTGCAGGGCATGCGTTTAAAGGCAGGAGTTGAGGGCAGGATTTTCAGGGCAGTAGTTTCAGGGCAGGAAATTCAGGGCTGCAGTTTCAGGACATGAGCTTCCGAACAGGCGTTTCACGTCAGGAGATTCAGGGCAGAAGTTTCCGGTCTGGACTTTCAGGGCATATGTTTCGGGGCAGGAGTTTCAGGTCATGAGATTCAATGAGGAGTTTGAGGGCAGTAGTTTGAGCGCACGTCTTTCAGAGCAGGAGATTCAGGACTGTCGTTTCAGGGCAGGATATTTAGGGCAGGAGATTCAGAAAATGAGTTTCAGGGCAACAGTTTCATGCATGCGTTTCAGGGCAGGCGATTCAGGGCTGGAGAATCGGCTGGAGAATCAGGGCAGGAGATTCAGGGCAGCAATTGCAGGGCAGCAGCTTCAGTGCATGAGTTTCAGGGCTGGAGAATCGGGGTAGGTGACTCAGGGCCGGGGTTTCAGGGCTGTGGTTTCAGTGCTGTAGTTTCAGGGCAGGAGATTTAGGGCAGGAGTTTCAGGACAGGTGTCTCATTTCATTAGATTCAGGGCCGGGGTTTAAGGGCTGTGGTTTCAGGGCTGTAGTTTCAGGGCAGTAGATTTAGGGCAGGAGTTTCAGGGCAGGTGTCTCATGTCATTAGATTCAGGGCCGGGGTTTATGGGCTGTGGTTTCAGGGCTGGAGTTTCAGAGCAGGAGATTCAGGGCAGGAATTTCAGGGCATGAGTTTCCGGGCAGGCGTTTAACCTCAGGAGATTCAGGGCAGAAGTTTCAGGGCAGGAGTTTCAGGGCAGGAGTTTCAGGGCATGAGTTTCCGAGCAGGCGTTTCACGTCAGGAGATTCAGGGCAGAAGTTTCTGGTCTGGAATTTCAGGGCATATGTTTCGGGCAGGAGTTTCAGGTCATAAGATTCAATGAGGAGTTTGAGGGCTGGAGTTTCAGGGCAGGAAATTGAGGGCAGTAGTTTCAGGACATGAGTTTCCGAGCAGGCGTTTCACGTCAAGAGATTCAGGGCGGAAGTTTCCGGTCAGGAATTTCAGGGCATGAGTTTCGGGGCTGGAGATTCAGGGCTGGAGATTCAGTGCAGGAGATTCAGGGCAGGAGTTTCAGGGCAGCAGTTTCAGGGCAGGAATTTCAGGACATGAGATCCAGGGCAGGAGTTCACGGCAGGAGATTGAGCGCACGAGTTTCAGGGCAGGAGATTCAGGACAGTCGTTTCAGGGCTGGAGATTTAGGGCAGGAGTTTCAGGGCAGGAGTTTCAGGGCAGGAGTTTCAGGACAGTCGTTTCAGGGCTGGAGATTTAGGGCAGGAGTTTCAGTGAATGAGTTTCAGGGCAGCAATTTCATGCATGAGTTTCAGGGCAGGAGATTCAGGGCTGGAGGATCAGGAAAGGAGATTCAGGGCAGCAATTGCAGGGCAGCAGTTTCAGTGCATGAGTTTCAGGGCTGGAGACTCAGGACAGTCATTTCAGGGCATGCGTTTAAGGGCAGGAGTTGAGGGCAGGATTTTCAGGGCAGTAGTTTCAAGGCAGGAAATTCAGGGCTGCAGTTTCAGGGCATGAGCTTCCGAACAGGCGTTTCACGTCAGGAGATTCAGGGCAGAAGTTTCCGGTCTGGACTTTCAGGGCATATGTTTCGGGGCAGGAGTTTCAGGTCATGAGATTCAATGAGGAGTTTGAGGGCAGTAGTTTGATCGCACGTCTTTCAGAGTAGGAGATTCAGGACTGTCGTTTCAGGGCAGGATATTTCGGGCAGGAGATTCAGAAAATGAGTTTCAGGGCAACAGTTTCATGCATGCGTTTCAGGGCAGGCGATTCAGGGCTGGAGAATCAGGGCAGTAGTTTCAGGGCAGGAAATTCAGGGCAGGAGTTCACGGCCGGAGACTGAGGGCATCAGTTTCAGGGCATGAGTTTCAGGGCAGGAGTTTAAGGGCAGTAGTTTAAGGGCAGTCGTTTCAGGGCAGTAGTTTCAGTGAATGAGTTTCAGGGCAGCAGTTTCATGCATGAGTTTCAGGGCTGGAGAATCAGGGCAGGAGTTTCCGGTCTGGACTTTCAGGGCATAGGTTTCGGGGCAGGAGTTTCAGGTCATGAGATTCAATGAGGAGTTTGAGGGCAGTAGTTTGAGCGCACGAGTTTCAGGGCAGGAGATTCAGGACTGTCGTTTCAGGGCAGGAGTTTCAGGGCAGCAGTTTCATGCATGAGTTTCAGGGCAGGCGATTTAGGGCGGGAGAATCGGCTGGAGAATCAGGGCGGGAGATTCAGTGCAGCAATTGCAGGGCAGCAGCTTCAGTGCATGCGTTTCAGGGATGGAGAATCGGGGCAGGAGATTCAGGGCAGGAGTTTCAGGGCAGGAGTTCACGGCCGGAGACTGAGGGCATCAGTTTCAGGGCATGAGTTTCAGGGCAGGAGTTTAAGGGCAGTAGTTTAAGGGCAGTCGTTTCAGGGCAGGAGTTTCAATGAATGAGTTTCAGGGCAGCAGTTTCATGCATGAGTTTCAGGGCTGGAGAATTAGGGCAGGAGATTCAGGGCAGCAATTGCAGGGGCACAGTTTCAGTGCATGAGTTTCAGGGCTGGAGAATCGGGGCAGGAATTTCAGGGCAGCAGTTTTAGGCCAGGAAATTTAGGGCAGTAGTTTCAGGACATGAGTTTCCGGGCAGACGTTTCACGTCAGGAGATTCAGAGCAGAAGTTTCCGGTCTGGAGTTTCAGAACATATGTTTCGGGGCACGAGCTTCGGGGCAGGAGCTTCAGGGCAAGAGTTTCAGGACATGAAGTTTCAGGGCAGGAGTTCACGGCAGGAGATTCAGGGCAGGAGTTTCAGGGCACTAGCTTGAGGGCTGGAGTTTCAGAGCAGGAGATTCAGGGCAGAAAATTCAGGGCATGAGTTTCCGGGCAGGCGTTTAACGTCAGGAGATTCAGGGCAGAAGTTTCAGGGCAGGAGTTTCAGGGCAGGAGTTTCACGTCAGGAGATTCAGGGCAGAAGTTTCTGGTCTGGAATTTCAGGGCAGAAGTTTCTGGTCTGGAATTTCAGGGCATATGTTTCGGGCAGGAGTTTCAGGTCATAAGATTCAATGAGGAGTTTGAGGGCAGGAGTTTCAGGGCAGGAAATTGAGGGCAGTAGTTTCAGGACATGAGTTTCCGAGCAGGCGTTTCACGTCAAGAGATTCAGGGCGGAAGTTTCCGGTCAGGAATTTCAGGGCATGAGTTTCGGGGCTGGAGATTCAGGGCTGGAGATTCAGTGCAGGAGATTCAGGGCAGGAGTTTCAGGGCAGCAGTTTCAGGGCAGGAATTTCAGGACATGAGATCCAGGGCAGGTGTTCACGGCAGGAGATTGAGCGCACGAGTTTCAGGGCAGGAGATTCAGGACAGTCGTTTCAGGGCTGGAGATTTATGGCAGGAGTTTCAGGGAATTAGTTTCAGGGCAGGAGATTCAGGGCAGTCGCTTCAGGGTATGAGTTTCAGGGCAGGAGTTTAAGGGAAGTTGTTTCAGGGCTGGCTATATAGGGCAGGAGTTTCAGTGAATGAGTTTCAGGGCAGCAATTTCATGCATGAGTTTCAGGGCAGGAGATTCAGGGCTGGAGGATCAGGAAAGGAGATTCAGGGCAGCAATTGCAGGGCAGCAGTTTCAGTGCATGAGTTTCAGGGCTGGAGACTCAGGGCAGTCATTTCAGGGCATGCGTTTAAGGGCAGGAGTTGAGGGCAGGATTTTCAGGGCAGTAGTTTCAGGGCAGGAAATTCAGGGCTGCAGTTTCAGGGCATGAGCTTCCGAGCAGGCGTTTCACGTCAGGAGATTCAGGGCAGAGGTTTCCGGTCTGGACTTTCAGGGCATATGTTTCGGGGCAGGAGTTTCAGGTCATGAGATTCAATGAGGAGTTTGAGGGCAGTAGTTTGAGCGCACGTCTTTCAGAGCAGGAGATTCAGGACTGTCGTTTCAGGGCAGGATATTTAGGGCAGGAGATTCAGAAAATGAGTTTCAGGACAACAGTTTCATGCATGCGTTTCAGGGCAGGCGATTCAGGGCTGGAGAATCGGCTGGAGAATCAGGGCAGGAGATTCAGGGCAGCAATTGCAGGGCAGCAGCTTCAGTGCATGAGTTTCAGGGCTGGAGAATCGGGGCAAGTGACTCAGGGCCGGGGTTTCAGGGCTGTGGTTTCAGGGCTGTAGTTTCAGGGCAGGAGATTTAGGGCAGGAGGTTCAGGGCAGGTGTCTCATGTCATTAGATTCAGGGCCGGGGTTTAAGGGCTGTGGTTTCAGGGCTGGAGTTTCAGAGCAGGAGATTCAGGGCAGGAATTTCAGGGCATGAGTTTCCGGGCAGGCGTTTCACGTCAGGAGATTCAGGGCAGACGTTTCTGGTCAGGAATTTCCGGTCAGGAGTTTCAGGGCTGGAGTTTCAGGGCAGGAGAATCGGTGTAGGGGATTTAGGGCACGAGTTTCAGGGCAGGAGTTTCAGTGCAGTCATTTCAGGGCATGCGTTTAAGGGCAGGAGTTGAGGGCAGGATTTTCAGGGCAGTAGTTTCAGGGCAGGAAATTCAGGGCAGCAGTTTCAGGGCATGAGTTTCCGAGCAGGCGTTTCACGTCAGGAGATTCAGGGCAGAAGTTTCCGGTCTGGACTTTCAGGGCATATGTTTCGGGGCAGGAGTTTCAGGTCATGAGATTCAATGAGGAGTTTGAGGGCAGTAGTTTGAGAGCAGGAGTTTCAACGCCGGAAATACAGGGCAGCAGTTTCAGGACATGAGTTTCCGAGCAGGCTTTTCACGTCAGGAAATTCAGGGCAGAAGTTTCTGGTCAGGAATTTCAGGGCATGAGTTACGGGGCAGGAGATTCAGGGCTGGAGAATCAGTGCAGGAGTTTCAGGGCAGCAGTTTCAGGGCAAGAATTTCAGGACATGAGATCCAGGGCAGGAGTTCAAGGCAGGAGATTGAGCGCACGAGTTTCAGGGCAGGAGATTCAGGACAGTCGTTCCAGGGCAGGAGATTTAGGGCAGGAGCTTCAGGGAATGAGTTTCAGGGCAGCAGTTTCATGCATGAGTTTCAGGGCAGGAGATTCAGGGCTGGAGAATTAGAGCAGGAGATTCAGGGCAGCAATTGCAGGGCAGCAGTTTCAGTGCATGAGTTTCAGTGCATGAGTTTCAGGGCTGGAGATTCAGGGCAGTCATTTCAGGGCATGCGTTTAAGGGCAGGAGTTGAGGGCAGGATTTTCAGGGCAGGAAATTCAGGGCAGCAGTTTCAGGGCATGAGTTTCCGAGCAGGCGTTTCAAGTCAGGAGATTCAGGGCAGAAGTTTCCGGTCTGGACTTTCAGGGAATATGTTTCGGGGCAGGAGCTTCGGGGCAGGAGCTTCAGGGCAGGAGTTTCAGGACATGAGTTTCAGGGCACTAGCTTGAGGGCTGGAGTTTCAGAGCAGGAGATTTAGGGCAGGAGTTTCAGGGCAGGTGTCTCATGTCATTAGATTCAGGGCCGGGGTTTAAGGGCTGTGGTTTCAGGGCTGGAGTTTCAGAGCAGGAGATTCAGGGCAGGAATTTCAGGGCATGCGTTTCCGGGCAGGCGTTTCACGTCAGGAGATTCAGGGCAGAAGTTTCCGGTCAGGAATTTCAGGGCATGAGTTTCGGGGCAGGAGATTCAGGGCTGGAGAATCAGTGCAGGAGTTTCAGGGCAGCAGTTTCAGGGCAAGAATTTCAGGACATGAGGTCCAGGGCAGGAGTTCAAGGCAGGAGATTGAGCGCACGAGTTTCAGGGCAGGAGATTCAGGACAGTCGTTCCAGGGCAGGAGATTTAGGGCAGGAGCTTCAGGGAATGAGTTTCAGGGCAGCAGTTTCATGCAAAAGTTTCAGGGCAGGAGATTCAGGGCTGGAGAATTAGAGCAGGAGATTCAGGGCAGCAATTGCAGGGCAGCAGTTTCAGTGCATGAGTTTCAGTGCATGAGTTTCAGGGCTGGAGATTCAGGGCAGTCATTTCAGGGCATGCGTTTAAGGGCAGGAGTTGAGGGCAGGATTTTCAGGGCAGGAAATTCAGGGCAGCAGTTTCAGGGCATGAGTTTCCGAGCAGGCGTTTCAAGTCAGGAGATTCAGGGCAGAAGTTTCCGGTCTGGACTTTCAGGGAATATGTTTCGGGGCAGGAGCTTCGGGGCAGGAGCTTCAGGGCAGGAGTTTCAGGACATGAGTTTCAGGGCACTAGCTTGAGGGCTGGAGTTTCAGAGCAGGAGATTTAGGGCAGGAGTTTCAGGGCAGGTGTCTCATGTCATTAGATTCAGGGCCGGGGTTTAAGGGCTGTGGTTTCAGGGCTGGAGTTTCAGAGCAGGAGATTCAGGGCAGGAATTTCAGGGCATGAGTTTCCGGGCAGGCGTTTCACGTCAGGAGATTCAGGGCAGACGTTTCTGGTCAGGAATTTCCGGTCAGGAGTTTCAGGGCTGGAGTTTCAGGGCAGGAGAATCGGTGTAGGGGATTTACGGCACGAGTTTCAGGGCAGGAGTTTCAGTGCAGTCATTTCAGGGCATGCGTTTAAGGGCAGGAGTTGAGGGCAGGATTTTCAGGGCAGTAGTTTCAGGGCAGGAAATTCAGGGCAGCAGTTTCAGGGCATGAGTTTCCGAGCAGGCGTTTCACGTCAGGAGATTCAGGGCAGAAGTTTCCGGTCTGGACTTTCAGGGCATATGTTTCGGGGCAGGAGTTTCAGGTCATGAGATTCAATGAGGAGTTTGAGGGCAGTAGTTTGAGAGCAGGAGTTTCAACGCCGGAAATACAGGGCAGCAGTTTCAGGACATGAGTTTCCGAGCAGGCGTTTCACGTCAGGAAATTCAGGGCAGAAGTTTCCGGTCAGGAATTTCAGGGCATGAGTTTCGGGGCAGGAGATTCAGGGCTGGAGAATCAGTGCAGGAGTTTCAGGGCAGCAGTTTCAGGGCAAGAATTTCAGGACATGAGATCCAGGGCAGGAGTTCAAGGCAGGAGATTGAGCGCACGAATTTCAGGGCAGGAGATTCAGGACAGTCGTTCCAGGGCAGGAGATTTAGGGCAGGAGCTTCAGGGAATGAGTTTCAGGGCAGCAGTTTCATGCAAAAGTTTCAGGGCAGGAGATTCAGGGCTGGAGAATTAGAGCAGGAGATTCAGGGCAGCAATTGCAGGGCAGCAGTTTCAGTGCATGAGTTTCAGTGCATGAGTTTCAGGGCTGGAGATTCAGGGCAGTCATTTCAGGGCATGCGTTTAAGGGCAGGAGTTGAGGGCAGGATTTTCAGGGCAGGAAATTCAGGGCAGCAGTTTCAGGGCATGAGTTTCCGAGCAGGCGTTTCAAGTCAGGAGATTCAGGGCAGAAGTTTCCGGTCTGGACTTTCAGGGAATATGTTTCGGGGCAGGAGGTTCGGGGCAGGAGCTTCAGGGCAGGAGTTTCAGGACATGAGTTTCAGGGCACTAGCTTGAGGGCTGGAGTTTCAGAGCAGGAGATTCAGGGCAGAAAATTCAGGGCATGAGTTTCAGGCCAGGAGTTTCAGGGCAGGTGTTTCCGAGCAGGCGTTTCACGTCAGGAGATTCAGGGCAGAAGTTTACGGTCAGGAATTTCAGGGCATGAGTTTCGGGGCTGGAGATTCAGTGCAGGAGATTCAGGGCAGGAGTTTCAGGGCAGCAGTTTCAGGGCAGGAATTTCAGGACATGAGAGCCAGGGCAGGAGTTCACGGCAGGAGATTGAGCGCACGAGTTTCAGGGCAGGAGATTCAGAACAGTCGTTTCAGGGCTGGAGATTTAGGGCAGGAGTTTCAGGGAATGAGTTTCAGGGCAGGAGATTCAGGGCAGTCGCTTAAGGGTATGAGTTTCAGGGCAGGAGTTTAAGGGCAGTTGTTTCAGGGCAGGCTATATAGGGCAGGAGTTTCAGTGAATGAGTTTCAGGGCAGCAGTTTCATGCATGAGTTTCAGGGCAGGAGATTCAGGGCTGGAGGATCAGGGCAGGAGATTCAGGGCAGCAATTGCAGGGCAGCAGTTTCAGTGCATGTGTTTCAGGGCTGCAGAATCGGGGCAGGAGTTATAGGGCATGAGTTTCGGTGCAGGAGATTCAGGGCAGGATTTTCAGCGCAGGATTTCACGGCCGGAGACTGAGGGCATCAGTTTCAGGGCAGCAGTTTAAGGGCAGTAGTTTAGGGGCAGTCGTTTCAGGGCAGGAGTTTCAGTAAATGAGTTTCAGGGCAGCAGTTTCATGCATGAGTTTCAGGGCAGGAGATTCAGGGCTGGAGAATCAGGGCAGGAGATTCAGGGCGGCAATTGCAGGGCAGCAGTTTCAGTGCATGAGTTTCAGGGCTGGAGAATCGGGGCAGGAGTTATAGGGCAGGAGTTTCAGTGTAGGAGTTTCAGTGCAGGAGTTTCAGGGCAGGCGTTTCAGGGCATGAGTTTCCGAGCAGGCGTTTCACGTCAGGAGATTCAGGGCAGAAGTTTCCGGTCTGGACTTTGAGGGCATATGTTTCGGGGCTGGAGTTTCAGAGCAGGAGATTCAGGGCAGAAAATTCAGGGCATGAGTTTCAGGCCAGGAGTTTCAGGGCAGGTGTTTCAGGGCATGAGTTTCCGAGCAGGCGTTTCACGTCAGGAGATTCAGGGCAGAAGTTTACGGTCAGGAATTTCAGGGCATGAGTTTCGGGGCTGGAGATTCAGTGCAGGAGATTCAGGGCAGGAGTTTCAGGGCAGCAGTTTCAGGGCTGGAATTTCAGGAAATGAGAGCCAGGGCAGGAGTTCACGGCAGGAGATTGAGCGCACGAGTTTCAGGGCAGGAGATTCAGAACAGTCGTTTCAGGGCTGGAGATTTAGGGCAGGAGTTTCAGGGAATGAGTTTCAGGGCAGGAGATTCAGGGCAGTCGCTTAAGGGTATGAGTTTCAGGGCAGGAGTTTAAGGGCAGTTGTTTCAGGGCAGGCTATATAGGGCAGGAGTTTCAGTGAATGAGTTTCAGGGCAGCAGTTTCATGCATGAGTTTCAGGGCAGGAGATTCAGGGCTGGAGGATCAGGGCAGGAGATTCAGGGCAGCAATTGCAGGGCAGCAGTTTTAGTGCATGTGTTTCAGGGCTGCAGAATCGGGGCAGGAGTTATAGGGCATGAGTTTCGGTGCAGGAGATTCAGGGCAGGATTTTCAGCGCAGGATTTCACGGCCGGAGACTGAGGGCATCAGTTTCAGGGCAGCAGTTTAAGGGCAGTAGTTTAGGGGCAGTCGTTTCAGGGCAGGAGTTTCAGTAAATGAGTTTCAGGGCAGCAGTTTCATGCATGAGTTTCAGGGCAGGAGATTCAGGGCTGGAGAATCAGGGCAGGAGATTCAGGGCGGCAATTGCAGGGCAGCAGTTTCAGTGCATGAGTTTCAGGGCTGGAGAATCGGGGCAGGAGTTATAGGGCAGGAGTTTCAGTGTAGGAGTTTCAGTGCAGGAGTTTCAGGGCAGGCGTTTCAGGGCATGAGTTTCCGAGCAGGCGTTTCACGTCAGGAGATTCAGGGCAGAAGTTTCCGGTCAGGAATTTCAGGGCATGAGTTTCGGGGCAGGAGATTCAGGGCTGGAGAATCAGTGCAGGAGATTCAGGGCAGGAGTTTCAGGGCAGCAGTTTCAGGGCAGGAATTTCAGGACATGAGATCCAGGGCAGGAGTTCAAGGCAGGAGATTGAGCACACGAGTTTCAGGGCAGGAGATTCAGGGCTGGAGAATCAGGGCAGGAGATTCAGGGCAGCAATTGCAGGGCAGCAGTTTCAGTGCATGTGTTTCAGAGCTGGAGATTCAGGGCAGTCATTTCAGGGCATGCGTTTAAGGGCAGGAGTTGAGGGCAGGATTTTCAGGGCAGTAGTTTCAGGGCAGGAAATTCAGGGCAGGAGTTCACGGCCGGAGACTGAGGGCATCAGTTTCAGGGCATGAGTTTCAGGGCAGGAGTTTAAGGGCAGTAGTTTAAGGGCAGTCGTTTCAGGGCAGTAGTTTCAGTGAATGAGTTTCAGGGCAGCAGTTTCATGCATGAGTTTCAGGGCTGGAGAATCAGGGCAGGAGTTTCCGGTCTGGACTTTCAGGGCATATGTTTCGGGGCAGGAGTTTCAGGTCATGAGATTCAATGAGGAGTTTGAGGGCAGTAGTTTGAGCGCACGAGTTTCAGGGCAGGAGATTCAGGACTGTCGTCTCAGGGCAGGAGTTTCAGGATATGAGTTTCAGGGCAGCAGTTTCATGCATGAGTTTCAGGGCAGGCGATTTAGGGCGGGAGAATCGGCTGGAGAATCAGGGCGGGAGATTCAGTGCAGCAATTGCAGGGCAGCAGCTTCAGTGCATGCGTTTCAGGGATGGAGAATCGGGGCAAGAGATTCAGGGCAGGGGTTTCAGGGCAGGAGTTCACGGCCGGAGACTGAGGGCATCAGTTTCAGGGCATGAGTTTCAGGGCAGGAGTTTAAGGGCAGTAGTTTAAGGGCAGTCGTTTCAGGGCAAGAGTTTCAATGAATGAGTTTCAGGGCAGCAGTTTCATGCATGAGTTTCAGGGCTGAAGAATCAGGGCAGGAGATTCAGGGCAGCAATTGCAGGGCAGCAGTTTCAGTGCATGAGTTTCAGGGCTGGAGAATCGGGGCAGGAGTTTCAGGGCAGCAGTTTTAGGGCATGAAATTTAGGGCAGTAGTTTCAGGACATGAGTTTCCGGGCAGACGTTTCACGTCAGGAGATTCAGAGCAGAAGTTTCCGGTCTGGAGTTTCAGAACATATGTTTCGGGGCACGAGCTTCGGGGCAGGAGCTTCAGGGCAAGAGTTTCAGGACATGAGTTTCAGGGCAGGAGTTCACGGCAGGAGATTCAGGGCAGGAGTTTCAGGGCACTAGCTTGAGGGCTGGAGTTTCAGAGCAGGAGATTCAGGGCAGAAAATTCAGGGCATGAGTTTCCGGGCAGGCGTTTAACGTCAGGAGATTCAGGGCAGAAGTTTCAGGGCAGGAGTTTCAGGGCAGCAGTTTCAGGGCAGGAATTTCAGGACATGAGATCCAGGGCAGGAGTTCACGGCAGGAGATTGAGCGCACGAGTTTCAGGGCAGGAGATTCAGGACAGTCGTTTCAGGGCTGGAGATTTAGGGCAGGAGTTTCAGTGAATGAGTTTCAGGGCAGCAATTTCATGCATGAGTTTCAGGGCAGGAGATTCAGGGCTGGAGGATCAGGAAAGGAGATTCAGGGCAGCAATTGCAGGGCAGCAGTTTCAGTGCATGAGTTTCAGGGCTGGAGACTCAGGGCAGTCATTTCAGGGCATGCGTTTAAGGGCAGGAGTTGAGGGCAGGATTTTCAGGGCAGTAGTTGTAGGGCAGGAAATTCAGTGCAGGATTTCACGGCCGGAGACTGAGGGCATCAGTTTCAGGGCATGAGTTTCAGGGCAGGAGTTTAAGGGCAGTAGTTTAAGGGCAGTCGTTTCAGGGCAGTAGTTTCAGTGAATGAGTTTCAGGGCAGCAGTTTCATGCATGAGTTTCAGGGCAGGAGTTTCCGGTCTGGACTTTCAGGGCATAGGTTTCGGGGCAGGAGTTTCAGGTCATGAGATTCAATGAGGAGTTTGAGGGCAGTAGTTTGAGCGCACGAGTTTCAGGGCAGGAGATTCAGGACTGTCGTTTCAGGGCAGGAGTTTCAGGGCAGCAGTTTCATGCATGAGTTTCAGGGCAGGCGATTTAGGGCGGGAGAATCGGCTGGAGAATCAGGGCGGGAGATTCAGTGCAGCAATTGCAGGGCAGCAGCTTCAGTGCATGCGTTTCAGGGATGGAGAATCGGGGCAGGAGATTCAGGGCAGGAGTTTCAGGGCAGGAGTTCACGGCCGGAGACTGAGGGCATCAGTTTCAGGGCATGAGTTTCAGGGCAGGAGTTTAAGGGCAGTAGTTTAAGGGCAGTCGTTTCAGGGCAGGAGTTTCAATGAATGAGTTTCAGGGCAGCAGTTTCATGCATGAGTTTCAGGGCTGGAGAATCAGGGCAGGAGATTCAGGGCAGCAATTGCAGGGGCACAGTTTCAGTGCATGAGTTTCAGGGCTGGAGAATCGGGGCAGGAATTTCAGGGCAGCAGTTTTAGGCCAGGAAATTTAGGGCAGTAGTTTCAGGACATGAGTTTCCGGGTAGACGTTTCACGTCAGGAGATTCAGAGCAGAAGTTTCCGGTCTGGAGTTTCAGAACATATGTTTCGGGGCACGAGCTTCGGGGCAGGAGTTTCAGGTCATAAGATTCAATGAGGAGTTTGAGGGCAGGAGTTTCAGGGCAGGAAATTGAGGGCAGTAGTTTCAGGACATGAGTTTCCGAGCAGGCGTTTCACGTCAAGAGATTCAGGGCGGAAGTTTCCGGTCAGGAATTTCAGGGCATGAGTTTCGGGGCTGGAGATTCAGGGCTGGAGATTCAGTGCTGGAGATTCAGGGCAGGAGTTTCAGGGCAGGAGATTCAGGACAGTCGTTTCAGGGCTGGAGATTTATGGCAGGAGTTTCAGGGAATTAGTTTCAGGGCAGGAGATTCAGGGCAGTCGCTTCAGGGTAGGAGTTTCAGGGCAGGAGTTTAAGGGCAGTTGTTTCAGGGCAGGCTATATAGGGCAGGAGTTTCAGTGAATGAGTTTCAGTGCAGCAATTTCATGCATGAGTTTCAGGGCAGGAGATTCAGGGCTGGAGGATCAGGAAAGGAGATTCAGGGCAGCAATTGCAGGGCAGCAGTTTCAGTGCATGAGTTTCAGGGCTGGAGTTTCAGGGCATGAGCTTCCGAGCAGGCGTTTCACGTCAGGAGATTCAGGGCAGAAGTTTCCGGTCTGGACTTTCAGGGCGTATGTTTCGGGGCAGGAGTTTCAGGTCATGAGATTCAATGAGGAGTTTGAGGGCAGTAGTTTGAGCGCACGTCTTTCAGAGCAGGAGATTCAGGACTGTCGTTTCAGGGCAGGATATTTAGGGCAGGAGATTCAGAAAATGAGTTTCAGGGCAACAGTTTCATGCATGCGTTACAGGGCAGGCGATTCAGGGCTGGAGAATCGGCTGGAGAATCAGGGCAGGAGATTCAGGGCAGCAATTGCAGGGCAGCAGCTTCAGTGCATGAGTTTCAGGGCTGGAGAATCGGGGCAGGTGACTCAGGGCCGGGGTTTCAGGGCTGTGGTTTCAGGGCTGTAGTTTCAGGGCAGGAGATTTAGGGCAGGAGTTTCAGGGATGGTGTCTCATGTCATTAGATTCAGGGCCGGGGTTTAAGGACTGTGGTTTCAGGGCTGGAGTTTCAGAGCAGGAGATTCAGGGCAGGAATTTCAGGGCATGAGTTTCCGGGCAGGCGTTTCACGTCAGGAGATTCAGGGCAGACGTTTCTGGTCAGGAATTTCCGGTCAGGAGTTTCAGGGCTGGGGTTTCAGGGCAGGAGAATCGGTGTAGGGGATTTAGGGCACGAGTTTCAGGGCAGGAGTTTCAGTGCAGTCATTTCAGGGCATGCGTTTAAGGGCAGGAGTTGAGGGCAGGATTTTCAGGGCAGTAGTTTCAGGGCAGGAAATTCAGGGCAGCAGTTTCAGGGCATGAGTTTCCGAGCAGGCGTTTCACGTCAGGAGATTCAGGGCAGAAGTTTCCGGTCTGGACTTTCAGGGCATATGTTTCGGGGCAGGAGTTTCAGGTCATGAGATTCAATGAGGAGTTTGAGGGCAGTAGTTTGAGAGCAGGAGTTTCAACGCCGGAAATACAGGGCAGCAGTTTCAGGACATGAGTTTCCGAGCAGGCGTTTCACGTCAGGAAATTCAGGGCAGAAGTTTCTGGTCAGGAATTTCAGGGCATGAGTTACGGGGCAGGAGATTCAGGGCTGGAGAATCAGTGCAGGAGTTTTAGGGCAGCAGTTTCAGGGCAAGAATTTCAGGACATGAGATCCAGGGCAGGAGTTCAAGGCATGAGATTGAGCGCACGAGTTTCAGGGCAGGAGATTCAGGACAGTCGTTCCAGGGCAGGAGATTTAGGGCAGGAGCTTCAGGGAATGAGTTTCAGGGCAGCAGTTTCATGCATGAGTTTCAGGGCAGGAGATTCAGGGCTGGAGAATTAGAGCAGGAGATTCAGGGCAGCAATTGCAGGGCAGCAGTTTCAGTGCATGAGTTTCAGTGCATGAGTTTCAGGGCTGGAGATTCAGGGCAGTCATTTCAGGGCATGCGTTTAAGGGCAGGAGTTGAGGGCAGGATTTTCAGGGCAGGAAATTCAGGGCAGCGGTTTCAGGGCATGAGTTTCCGAGCAGGCGTTTCAAGTCAGGAGTTTCAGGGCAGAAGTTTCCGGTCTGGACTTTCAGGGAATATGTTTCGGGGCAGGAGCTTCGGGGCAGGAGCTTCAGGGCAGGAGTTTGAGGACATGAGTTTCAGGGCACTAGCTTGAGGGCTGGAGTTTCAGAGCAGGAGATTTAGGGCAGGAGTTTCAGGGCAGGTGTCTCATGTCATTAGATTCAGGGCCGGGGTTTAAGGGCTGTGGTTTCAGGGCTGGAGCTTCAGAGCAGGAGATTCAGGGTAGGAATTTCAGGGCATGAGTTTCCGGGCAGGCGTTTCACGTCAGGAGATTCAGGGCAGATGTTTCTGGTCAGGAATTTCCGATCAGGAGTTTCAGGGCTGGAGTTTCAGGGCAGGAGAATCGGTGTAGGGGATTTAGGGCACGAGTTTCAGGGCAGGAGTTTCAGTGCAGTCATTTCACGGCATGCGTTTAAGGGCAGGAGTTGAGGGCAGGATTTTCAGGGCAGTAGTTTCAGCGCAGGAAATTCAGGGCAGCAGTTTCAGGGCATGAGTTTCCGAGCAGGCGTTTCACGTCAGGAGATTCAGGGCAGAAGTTTCCGGTCTGGACTTTCAGGGCATATGTTTCGGGGCAGGAGTTTCAGGTCATGAGATTCAATGAGGAGTTTGAGGGCAGTAGTTTGAGAGCAGGAGTTTCAACGCCGGAAATACAGGGCAGCAGTTTCAGGACATGAGTTTCCGAGCAGGCGTTTCACGTCAGGAAATTCAGGGCAGAAGTTTCCGGTCAGGAATTTCAGGGCATGAGTTTCGGGGCAGGAGATTCAGGGCTGGAGAATCAGTTCAGGAGTTTCAGGCAGCAGTTTCAGGGCAAGAATTTCAGGACATGAGATCCAGGGCAGGAGTTCAAGGCAGGAGATTGAGCGCACGAGTTTCAGGGCAGGAGATTCAGGACAGTCGTTCCAGGGCAGGAGATTTAGGGCAGGAGCTTCAGGGAATGAGTTTCAGGGCAGCAGTTTCATGCAAAAGTTTCAGGGCAGGAGATTCCGGTCTGGAGAATTAGAGCAGGAGATTCAGGGCAGCAATTGCAGGGCAGCAGTTTCATTGCATGAGTTTCAGTGCATGAGTTTCAGGGCTGGAGATTCAGGGCAGTCATTTCAGGGCATGCGTTTAAGGGCAGGAGTTGAGGGCAGGATTTTCAGGGCAGGAAATTCAGGGCAGCAGTTTCAGGGCATGAGTTTCCGAGCAGGCGTTTCAAGTCAGGAGATTCAGGGCAGAAGTTTCCGGTCTGGACTTTCAGGGAATATGTTTCGGGGCAGGAGCTTCGGGGCAGGAGCTTCAGGGCAGGAGTTTCAGGGCATGAGTTTCCCAGTAGCCGTTTCACGTCAGGAAATTCAGAGCAGAAGTTTCCGGTCAGGAATTTCAGGGCATGAGTTTCGGGGCAGGAGATTCAGGCTGGAGAATCAGTGCAGGAGATTCAGGGCAGGAGTTTCAGGGCAGCAGATTCAGGGCAGGAATTTCAGGACATGATATCCAGGGCAGGAGTTCAAGGCAGGAGATTGAGCACACGAGTTTCAGGGCAGGAGATTCAGGGCTGGAGAATCAGGGCAGGAGATTCAGGGCAGCAATTGCAGGGCAGCAGTTTCAGTGCATGAGTTTCAGGGCTGGAGATTCAGGGCAGTCATTTCAGGGCATGCGTTTAAGGGCAGGAGTTGAGGGCAGGATTTTCAGGGCAGTAGTTTCAGGGCAGGAAATTCAGGGCAGGAGTTCACGGCCGGAGACTGAGGGCATCAGTTTCAGGGCATGAGTTTCAGGGCAGGAGTTTAAGGGCAGTAGTTTAAGGGCAGTCGTTTCAGGGCTGTAGTTTCAGTGAATGAGTTTCAGGGCAGCAGTTTCATGCATGAGTTTCAGGGCTGGAGAATCAGGGCAGGAGTTTCCGGTCTCGAATTTCAGGGCATAGGTTTCGGGGCAGGAGTTTCAGGTCATGAGATTCAATGAGGAGTTTGAGGGCAGTAGTTTGAGCGCACGAGTTTCAGGGCAGGAGATTCAGGACTGTCGTTTCAGGGCAGGAGTTTCAGGAAATGAGTTCCAGGCAGCAGTTTCATGCATGAGTTTCAGGGCAGGCGATTTAGGGCGGGAGAATCGGCTGGAGAATCAGGGCGGGAGATTCAGTGCAGCAATTGCAGGGCAGCAGCTTCAGTGCATGCGTTTCAGGGATGGAGAATCGGGGCAAGAGATTCAGGGCAGGGGTTTCAGGGCAGGAGTTCACGGCCGGAGACTGAGGGCATCAGTTTCAGGGCATGAGTTTCAGGGCAGGAGTTTAAGGGCAGTAGTTTAAGGGCAGTCGTTTCAGGGCAAGAGTTTCAATGAATGAGTTTCAGGGCAGCAGTTTCATGCATGAGTTTCAGGGCTGAAGAATCAGGGCAGGAGATTCAGGGCAGCAATTGCAGGGCAGCAGTTTCAGTGCATGAGTTTCAGGGCTGGAGAATCGGGGCAGGAGTTTCAGGGCAGCAGTTTTAGGGCATGAAATTTAGGGCAGTAGTTTCAGGACATGAGTTTCCGGGCAGACGTTTCACGTCAGGAGATTCAGAGCAGAAGTTTCCGGTCTGGAGTTTCAGAACATATGTTTCGGGGCACGAGCTTCGGGGCAGGAGCTTCAGGGCAAGAGTTTCAGGACATGAGTTTCAGGGCAGGAGTTCACGGCAGGAGATTCAGGGCAGGAGTTTCAGGGCACTAGCTTGAGGGCTGGAGTTTCAGAGCAGGAGATTCAGGGCAGAAAATTCAGGGCATGAGTTTCCGGGCAGGCGTTTAACGTCAGGAGATTCAGGGCAGAAGTTTCAGGGCAGGAGTTTCAGGGCAGGAGTTTCAGGGCATGAGTTTCCGAGCAGGCGTTTCACGTCAGGAGATTCAGGGCAGAAGTTTCTGGTCTGGAATTTCAGGGCATATGTTTCGGGCAGGAGTTTCAGGTCATAAGATTCAATGAGGAGTTTGAGGGCAGGAGTTTCAGGGCAGGAAATTGAGGGCAGTAGTTTCAGGACATGAGTTTCCGAGCAGGCGTTTCACGTCAAGAGATTCAGGGCGGAAGTTTCCGGTCAGGAATTTCAGGGCATGAGTTTCGGGGCTGGAGATTCAGGGCTGGAGATTCAGTGCAGGAGATTCAGGGCAGGAGTTTCAGGGCAGCAGTTTCAGGGCAGGAATTTCAGGACATGAGATCCAGGGCAGGAGTTCACGGCAGGAGATTGAGCGCACGAGTTTCAGGGCAGGAGATTCAGGACAGTCGTTTCAGGGCTTGAGATTTAGGGCAGGAGTTTCAGTGAATGAGTTTCAGGGCAGGAGATTCAGGGCTGGAGGATCAGGAAAGGAGATTCAGGGCAGCAATTGCAGGGCATGCGTTTAAAGGCAGGAGTTGAGGGCAGGATTTTCAGGGCAGTAGTTTCAGGGCAGGAAATTCAGGGCTGCAGTTTCAGGACATGAGCTTCCGAACAGGCGTTTCACGTCAGGAGATTCAGGGCAGAAGTTTCCGGTCTGGACTTTCAGGGCATATGTTTCGGGGCAGGAGTTTCAGGTCATGAGATTCAATGAGGAGTTTGAGGGCAGTAGTTTGAGCGCACGTCTTTCAGAGCAGGAGATTCAGGACTGTCGTTTCAGGGCAGGATATTTAGGGCAGGAGATTCAGAAAATGAGTTTCAGGGCAACAGTTTCATGCATGCGTTTCAGGGCAGGCGATTCAGGGCTGGAGAATCGGCTGGAGAATCAGGGCAGGAGATTCAGGGCAGCAATTGCAGGGCAGCAGCTTCAGTGCATGAGTTTCAGGGCTGGAGAATCGGGGTAGGTGACTCAGGGCCGGGGTTTCAGGGCTGTGGTTTCAGTGCTGTAGTTTCAGGGCAGGAGATTTAGGGCAGGAGTTTCAGGACAGGTGTCTCATTTCATTAGATTCAGGGCCGGGGTTTAAGGGCTGTGGTTTCAGGGCTGTAGTTTCAGGGCAGTAGATTTAGGGCAGGAGTTTCAGGGCAGGTGTCTCATGTCATTAGATTCAGGGCCGGGGTTTATGGGCTGTGGTTTCAGGGCTGGAGTTTCAGAGCAGGAGATTCAGGGCAGGAATTTCAGGGCATGAGTTTCCGGGCAGGCGTTTAACCTCAGGAGATTCAGGGCAGAAGTTTCAGGGCAGGAGTTTCAGGGCAGGAGTTTCAGGGCATGAGTTTCCGAGCAGGCGTTTCACGTCAGGAGATTCAGGGCAGAAGTTTCTGGTCTGGAATTTCAGGGCATATGTTTCGGGCAGGAGTTTCAGGTCATAAGATTCAATGAGGAGTTTGAGGGCTGGAGTTTCAGGGCAGGAAATTGAGGGCAGTAGTTTCAGGACATGAGTTTCCGAGCAGGCGTTTCACGTCAAGAGATTCAGGGCGGAAGTTTCCGGTCAGGAATTTCAGGGCATGAGTTTCGGGGCTGGAGATTCAGGGCTGGAGATTCAGTGCAGGAGATTCAGGGCAGGAGTTTCAGGGCAGCAGTTTCAGGGCAGGAATTTCAGGACATGAGATCCAGGGCAGGAGTTCACGGCAGGAGATTGAGCGCACGAGTTTCAGGGCAGGAGATTCAGGACAGTCGTTTCAGGGCTGGAGATTTAGGGCAGGAGTTTCAGGGCAGGAGTTTCAGGGCAGGAGTTTCAGGACAGTCGTTTCAGGGCTGGAGATTTAGGGCAGGAGTTTCAGTGAATGAGTTTCAGGGCAGCAATTTCATGCATGAGTTTCAGGGCAGGAGATTCAGGGCTGGAGGATCAGGAAAGGAGATTCAGGGCAGCAATTGCAGGGCAGCAGTTTCAGTGCATGAGTTTCAGGGCTGGAGACTCAGGACAGTCATTTCAGGGCATGCGTTTAAGGGCAGGAGTTGAGGGCAGGATTTTCAGGGCAGTAGTTTCAAGGCAGGAAATTCAGGGCTGCAGTTTCAGGGCATGAGCTTCCGAACAGGCGTTTCACGTCAGGAGATTCAGGGCAGAAGTTTCCGGTCTGGACTTTCAGGGCATATGTTTCGGGGCAGGAGTTTCAGGTCATGAGATTCAATGAGGAGTTTGAGGGCAGTAGTTTGATCGCACGTCTTTCAGAGTAGGAGATTCAGGACTGTCGTTTCAGGGCAGGATATTTCGGGCAGGAGATTCAGAAAATGAGTTTCAGGGCAACAGTTTCATGCATGCGTTTCAGGGCAGGCGATTCAGGGCTGGAGAATCAGGGCAGTAGTTTCAGGGCAGGAAATTCAGGGCAGGAGTTCACGGCCGGAGACTGAGGGCATCAGTTTCAGGGCATGAGTTTCAGGGCAGGAGTTTAAGGGCAGTAGTTTAAGGGCAGTCGTTTCAGGGCAGTAGTTTCAGTGAATGAGTTTCAGGGCAGCAGTTTCATGCATGAGTTTCAGGGCTGGAGAATCAGGGCAGGAGTTTCCGGTCTGGACTTTCAGGGCATAGGTTTCGGGGCAGGAGTTTCAGGTCATGAGATTCAATGAGGAGTTTGAGGGCAGTAGTTTGAGCGCACGAGTTTCAGGGCAGGAGATTCAGGACTGTCGTTTCAGGGCAGGAGTTTCAGGGCAGCAGTTTCATGCATGAGTTTCAGGGCAGGCGATTTAGGGCGGGAGAATCGGCTGGAGAATCAGGGCGGGAGATTCAGTGCAGCAATTGCAGGGCAGCAGCTTCAGTGCATGCGTTTCAGGGATGGAGAATCGGGGCAGGAGATTCAGGGCAGGAGTTTCAGGGCAGGAGTTCACGGCCGGAGACTGAGGGCATCAGTTTCAGGGCATGAGTTTCAGGGCAGGAGTTTAAGGGCAGTAGTTTAAGGGCAGTCGTTTCAGGGCAGGAGTTTCAATGAATGAGTTTCAGGGCAGCAGTTTCATGCATGAGTTTCAGGGCTGGAGAATTAGGGCAGGAGATTCAGGGCAGCAATTGCAGGGGCACAGTTTCAGTGCATGAGTTTCAGGGCTGGAGAATCGGGGCAGGAATTTCAGGGCAGCAGTTTTAGGCCAGGAAATTTAGGGCAGTAGTTTCAGGACATGAGTTTCCGGGCAGACGTTTCACGTCAGGAGATTCAGAGCAGAAGTTTCCGGTCTGGAGTTTCAGAACATATGTTTCGGGGCACGAGCTTCGGGGCAGGAGCTTCAGGGCAAGAGTTTCAGGACATGAAGTTTCAGGGCAGGAGTTCACGGCAGGAGATTCAGGGCAGGAGTTTCAGGGCACTAGCTTGAGGGCTGGAGTTTCAGAGCAGGAGATTCAGGGCAGAAAATTCAGGGCATGAGTTTCCGGGCAGGCGTTTAACGTCAGGAGATTCAGGGCAGAAGTTTCAGGGCAGGAGTTTCAGGGCAGGAGTTTCACGTCAGGAGATTCAGGGCAGAAGTTTCTGGTCTGGAATTTCAGGGCAGAAGTTTCTGGTCTGGAATTTCAGGGCATATGTTTCGGGCAGGAGTTTCAGGTCATAAGATTCAATGAGGAGTTTGAGGGCAGGAGTTTCAGGGCAGGAAATTGAGGGCAGTAGTTTCAGGACATGAGTTTCCGAGCAGGCGTTTCACGTCAAGAGATTCAGGGCGGAAGTTTCCGGTCAGGAATTTCAGGGCATGAGTTTCGGGGCTGGAGATTCAGGGCTGGAGATTCAGTGCAGGAGATTCAGGGCAGGAGTTTCAGGGCAGCAGTTTCAGGGCAGGAATTTCAGGACATGAGATCCAGGGCAGGTGTTCACGGCAGGAGATTGAGCGCACGAGTTTCAGGGCAGGAGATTCAGGACAGTCGTTTCAGGGCTGGAGATTTATGGCAGGAGTTTCAGGGAATTAGTTTCAGGGCAGGAGATTCAGGGCAGTCGCTTCAGGGTATGAGTTTCAGGGCAGGAGTTTAAGGGAAGTTGTTTCAGGGCTGGCTATATAGGGCAGGAGTTTCAGTGAATGAGTTTCAGGGCAGCAATTTCATGCATGAGTTTCAGGGCAGGAGATTCAGGGCTGGAGGATCAGGAAAGGAGATTCAGGGCAGCAATTGCAGGGCAGCAGTTTCAGTGCATGAGTTTCAGGGCTGGAGACTCAGGGCAGTCATTTCAGGGCATGCGTTTAAGGGCAGGAGTTGAGGGCAGGATTTTCAGGGCAGTAGTTTCAGGGCAGGAAATTCAGGGCTGCAGTTTCAGGGCATGAGCTTCCGAGCAGGCGTTTCACGTCAGGAGATTCAGGGCAGAGGTTTCCGGTCTGGACTTTCAGGGCATATGTTTCGGGGCAGGAGTTTCAGGTCATGAGATTCAATGAGGAGTTTGAGGGCAGTAGTTTGAGCGCACGTCTTTCAGAGCAGGAGATTCAGGACTGTCGTTTCAGGGCAGGATATTTAGGGCAGGAGATTCAGAAAATGAGTTTCAGGACAACAGTTTCATGCATGCGTTTCAGGGCAGGCGATTCAGGGCTGGAGAATCGGCTGGAGAATCAGGGCAGGAGATTCAGGGCAGCAATTGCAGGGCAGCAGCTTCAGTGCATGAGTTTCAGGGCTGGAGAATCGGGGCAAGTGACTCAGGGCCGGGGTTTCAGGGCTGTGGTTTCAGGGCTGTAGTTTCAGGGCAGGAGATTTAGGGCAGGAGGTTCAGGGCAGGTGTCTCATGTCATTAGATTCAGGGCCGGGGTTTAAGGGCTGTGGTTTCAGGGCTGGAGTTTCAGAGCAGGAGATTCAGGGCAGGAATTTCAGGGCATGAGTTTCCGGGCAGGCGTTTCACGTCAGGAGATTCAGGGCAGACGTTTCTGGTCAGGAATTTCCGGTCAGGAGTTTCAGGGCTGGAGTTTCAGGGCAGGAGAATCGGTGTAGGGGATTTAGGGCACGAGTTTCAGGGCAGGAGTTTCAGTGCAGTCATTTCAGGGCATGCGTTTAAGGGCAGGAGTTGAGGGCAGGATTTTCAGGGCAGTAGTTTCAGGGCAGGAAATTCAGGGCAGCAGTTTCAGGGCATGAGTTTCCGAGCAGGCGTTTCACGTCAGGAGATTCAGGGCAGAAGTTTCCGGTCTGGACTTTCAGGGCATATGTTTCGGGGCAGGAGTTTCAGGTCATGAGATTCAATGAGGAGTTTGAGGGCAGTAGTTTGAGAGCAGGAGTTTCAACGCCGGAAATACAGGGCAGCAGTTTCAGGACATGAGTTTCCGAGCAGGCTTTTCACGTCAGGAAATTCAGGGCAGAAGTTTCTGGTCAGGAATTTCAGGGCATGAGTTACGGGGCAGGAGATTCAGGGCTGGAGAATCAGTGCAGGAGTTTCAGGGCAGCAGTTTCAGGGCAAGAATTTCAGGACATGAGATCCAGGGCAGGAGTTCAAGGCAGGAGATTGAGCGCACGAGTTTCAGGGCAGGAGATTCAGGACAGTCGTTCCAGGGCAGGAGATTTAGGGCAGGAGCTTCAGGGAATGAGTTTCAGGGCAGCAGTTTCATGCATGAGTTTCAGGGCAGGAGATTCAGGGCTGGAGAATTAGAGCAGGAGATTCAGGGCAGCAATTGCAGGGCAGCAGTTTCAGTGCATGAGTTTCAGTGCATGAGTTTCAGGGCTGGAGATTCAGGGCAGTCATTTCAGGGCATGCGTTTAAGGGCAGGAGTTGAGGGCAGGATTTTCAGGGCAGGAAATTCAGGGCAGCAGTTTCAGGGCATGAGTTTCCGAGCAGGCGTTTCAAGTCAGGAGATTCAGGGCAGAAGTTTCCGGTCTGGACTTTCAGGGAATATGTTTCGGGGCAGGAGCTTCGGGGCAGGAGCTTCAGGGCAGGAGTTTCAGGACATGAGTTTCAGGGCACTAGCTTGAGGGCTGGAGTTTCAGAGCAGGAGATTTAGGGCAGGAGTTTCAGGGCAGGTGTCTCATGTCATTAGATTCAGGGCCGGGGTTTAAGGGCTGTGGTTTCAGGGCTGGAGTTTCAGAGCAGGAGATTCAGGGCAGGAATTTCAGGGCATGCGTTTCCGGGCAGGCGTTTCACGTCAGGAGATTCAGGGCAGAAGTTTCCGGTCAGGAATTTCAGGGCATGAGTTTCGGGGCAGGAGATTCAGGGCTGGAGAATCAGTGCAGGAGTTTCAGGGCAGCAGTTTCAGGGCAAGAATTTCAGGACATGAGGTCCAGGGCAGGAGTTCAAGGCAGGAGATTGAGCGCACGAGTTTCAGGGCAGGAGATTCAGGACAGTCGTTCCAGGGCAGGAGATTTAGGGCAGGAGCTTCAGGGAATGAGTTTCAGGGCAGCAGTTTCATGCAAAAGTTTCAGGGCAGGAGATTCAGGGCTGGAGAATTAGAGCAGGAGATTCAGGGCAGCAATTGCAGGGCAGCAGTTTCAGTGCATGAGTTTCAGTGCATGAGTTTCAGGGCTGGAGATTCAGGGCAGTCATTTCAGGGCATGCGTTTAAGGGCAGGAGTTGAGGGCAGGATTTTCAGGGCAGGAAATTCAGGGCAGCAGTTTCAGGGCATGAGTTTCCGAGCAGGCGTTTCAAGTCAGGAGATTCAGGGCAGAAGTTTCCGGTCTGGACTTTCAGGGAATATGTTTCGGGGCAGGAGCTTCGGGGCAGGAGCTTCAGGGCAGGAGTTTCAGGACATGAGTTTCAGGGCACTAGCTTGAGGGCTGGAGTTTCAGAGCAGGAGATTTAGGGCAGGAGTTTCAGGGCAGGTGTCTCATGTCATTAGATTCAGGGCCGGGGTTTAAGGGCTGTGGTTTCAGGGCTGGAGTTTCAGAGCAGGAGATTCAGGGCAGGAATTTCAGGGCATGAGTTTCCGGGCAGGCGTTTCACGTCAGGAGATTCAGGGCAGACGTTTCTGGTCAGGAATTTCCGGTCAGGAGTTTCAGGGCTGGAGTTTCAGGGCAGGAGAATCGGTGTAGGGGATTTACGGCACGAGTTTCAGGGCAGGAGTTTCAGTGCAGTCATTTCAGGGCATGCGTTTAAGGGCAGGAGTTGAGGGCAGGATTTTCAGGGCAGTAGTTTCAGGGCAGGAAATTCAGGGCAGCAGTTTCAGGGCATGAGTTTCCGAGCAGGCGTTTCACGTCAGGAGATTCAGGGCAGAAGTTTCCGGTCTGGACTTTCAGGGCATATGTTTCGGGGCAGGAGTTTCAGGTCATGAGATTCAATGAGGAGTTTGAGGGCAGTAGTTTGAGAGCAGGAGTTTCAACGCCGGAAATACAGGGCAGCAGTTTCAGGACATGAGTTTCCGAGCAGGCGTTTCACGTCAGGAAATTCAGGGCAGAAGTTTCCGGTCAGGAATTTCAGGGCATGAGTTTCGGGGCAGGAGATTCAGGGCTGGAGAATCAGTGCAGGAGTTTCAGGGCAGCAGTTTCAGGGCAAGAATTTCAGGACATGAGATCCAGGGCAGGAGTTCAAGGCAGGAGATTGAGCGCACGAATTTCAGGGCAGGAGATTCAGGACAGTCGTTCCAGGGCAGGAGATTTAGGGCAGGAGCTTCAGGGAATGAGTTTCAGGGCAGCAGTTTCATGCAAAAGTTTCAGGGCAGGAGATTCAGGGCTGGAGAATTAGAGCAGGAGATTCAGGGCAGCAATTGCAGGGCAGCAGTTTCAGTGCATGAGTTTCAGTGCATGAGTTTCAGGGCTGGAGATTCAGGGCAGTCATTTCAGGGCATGCGTTTAAGGGCAGGAGTTGAGGGCAGGATTTTCAGGGCAGGAAATTCAGGGCAGCAGTTTCAGGGCATGAGTTTCCGAGCAGGCGTTTCAAGTCAGGAGATTCAGGGCAGAAGTTTCCGGTCTGGACTTTCAGGGAATATGTTTCGGGGCAGGAGGTTCGGGGCAGGAGCTTCAGGGCAGGAGTTTCAGGACATGAGTTTCAGGGCACTAGCTTGAGGGCTGGAGTTTCAGAGCAGGAGATTCAGGGCAGAAAATTCAGGGCATGAGTTTCAGGCCAGGAGTTTCAGGGCAGGTGTTTCCGAGCAGGCGTTTCACGTCAGGAGATTCAGGGCAGAAGTTTACGGTCAGGAATTTCAGGGCATGAGTTTCGGGGCTGGAGATTCAGTGCAGGAGATTCAGGGCAGGAGTTTCAGGGCAGCAGTTTCAGGGCAGGAATTTCAGGACATGAGAGCCAGGGCAGGAGTTCACGGCAGGAGATTGAGCGCACGAGTTTCAGGGCAGGAGATTCAGAACAGTCGTTTCAGGGCTGGAGATTTAGGGCAGGAGTTTCAGGGAATGAGTTTCAGGGCAGGAGATTCAGGGCAGTCGCTTAAGGGTATGAGTTTCAGGGCAGGAGTTTAAGGGCAGTTGTTTCAGGGCAGGCTATATAGGGCAGGAGTTTCAGTGAATGAGTTTCAGGGCAGCAGTTTCATGCATGAGTTTCAGGGCAGGAGATTCAGGGCTGGAGGATCAGGGCAGGAGATTCAGGGCAGCAATTGCAGGGCAGCAGTTTCAGTGCATGTGTTTCAGGGCTGCAGAATCGGGGCAGGAGTTATAGGGCATGAGTTTCGGTGCAGGAGATTCAGGGCAGGATTTTCAGCGCAGGATTTCACGGCCGGAGACTGAGGGCATCAGTTTCAGGGCAGCAGTTTAAGGGCAGTAGTTTAGGGGCAGTCGTTTCAGGGCAGGAGTTTCAGTAAATGAGTTTCAGGGCAGCAGTTTCATGCATGAGTTTCAGGGCAGGAGATTCAGGGCTGGAGAATCAGGGCAGGAGATTCAGGGCGGCAATTGCAGGGCAGCAGTTTCAGTGCATGAGTTTCAGGGCTGGAGAATCGGGGCAGGAGTTATAGGGCAGGAGTTTCAGTGTAGGAGTTTCAGTGCAGGAGTTTCAGGGCAGGCGTTTCAGGGCATGAGTTTCCGAGCAGGCGTTTCACGTCAGGAGATTCAGGGCAGAAGTTTCCGGTCTGGACTTTGAGGGCATATGTTTCGGGGCTGGAGTTTCAGAGCAGGAGATTCAGGGCAGAAAATTCAGGGCATGAGTTTCAGGCCAGGAGTTTCAGGGCAGGTGTTTCAGGGCATGAGTTTCCGAGCAGGCGTTTCACGTCAGGAGATTCAGGGCAGAAGTTTACGGTCAGGAATTTCAGGGCATGAGTTTCGGGGCTGGAGATTCAGTGCAGGAGATTCAGGGCAGGAGTTTCAGGGCAGCAGTTTCAGGGCTGGAATTTCAGGAAATGAGAGCCAGGGCAGGAGTTCACGGCAGGAGATTGAGCGCACGAGTTTCAGGGCAGGAGATTCAGAACAGTCGTTTCAGGGCTGGAGATTTAGGGCAGGAGTTTCAGGGAATGAGTTTCAGGGCAGGAGATTCAGGGCAGTCGCTTAAGGGTATGAGTTTCAGGGCAGGAGTTTAAGGGCAGTTGTTTCAGGGCAGGCTATATAGGGCAGGAGTTTCAGTGAATGAGTTTCAGGGCAGCAGTTTCATGCATGAGTTTCAGGGCAGGAGATTCAGGGCTGGAGGATCAGGGCAGGAGATTCAGGGCAGCAATTGCAGGGCAGCAGTTTTAGTGCATGTGTTTCAGGGCTGCAGAATCGGGGCAGGAGTTATAGGGCATGAGTTTCGGTGCAGGAGATTCAGGGCAGGATTTTCAGCGCAGGATTTCACGGCCGGAGACTGAGGGCATCAGTTTCAGGGCAGCAGTTTAAGGGCAGTAGTTTAGGGGCAGTCGTTTCAGGGCAGGAGTTTCAGTAAATGAGTTTCAGGGCAGCAGTTTCATGCATGAGTTTCAGGGCAGGAGATTCAGGGCTGGAGAATCAGGGCAGGAGATTCAGGGCGGCAATTGCAGGGCAGCAGTTTCAGTGCATGAGTTTCAGGGCTGGAGAATCGGGGCAGGAGTTATAGGGCAGGAGTTTCAGTGTAGGAGTTTCAGTGCAGGAGTTTCAGGGCAGGCGTTTCAGGGCATGAGTTTCCGAGCAGGCGTTTCACGTCAGGAGATTCAGGGCAGAAGTTTCCGGTCAGGAATTTCAGGGCATGAGTTTCGGGGCAGGAGATTCAGGGCTGGAGAATCAGTGCAGGAGATTCAGGGCAGGAGTTTCAGGGCAGCAGTTTCAGGGCAGGAATTTCAGGACATGAGATCCAGGGCAGGAGTTCAAGGCAGGAGATTGAGCACACGAGTTTCAGGGCAGGAGATTCAGGGCTGGAGAATCAGGGCAGGAGATTCAGGGCAGCAATTGCAGGGCAGCAGTTTCAGTGCATGTGTTTCAGAGCTGGAGATTCAGGGCAGTCATTTCAGGGCATGCGTTTAAGGGCAGGAGTTGAGGGCAGGATTTTCAGGGCAGTAGTTTCAGGGCAGGAAATTCAGGGCAGGAGTTCACGGCCGGAGACTGAGGGCATCAGTTTCAGGGCATGAGTTTCAGGGCAGGAGTTTAAGGGCAGTAGTTTAAGGGCAGTCGTTTCAGGGCAGTAGTTTCAGTGAATGAGTTTCAGGGCAGCAGTTTCATGCATGAGTTTCAGGGCTGGAGAATCAGGGCAGGAGTTTCCGGTCTGGACTTTCAGGGCATATGTTTCGGGGCAGGAGTTTCAGGTCATGAGATTCAATGAGGAGTTTGAGGGCAGTAGTTTGAGCGCACGAGTTTCAGGGCAGGAGATTCAGGACTGTCGTCTCAGGGCAGGAGTTTCAGGATATGAGTTTCAGGGCAGCAGTTTCATGCATGAGTTTCAGGGCAGGCGATTTAGGGCGGGAGAATCGGCTGGAGAATCAGGGCGGGAGATTCAGTGCAGCAATTGCAGGGCAGCAGCTTCAGTGCATGCGTTTCAGGGATGGAGAATCGGGGCAAGAGATTCAGGGCAGGGGTTTCAGGGCAGGAGTTCACGGCCGGAGACTGAGGGCATCAGTTTCAGGGCATGAGTTTCAGGGCAGGAGTTTAAGGGCAGTAGTTTAAGGGCAGTCGTTTCAGGGCAAGAGTTTCAATGAATGAGTTTCAGGGCAGCAGTTTCATGCATGAGTTTCAGGGCTGAAGAATCAGGGCAGGAGATTCAGGGCAGCAATTGCAGGGCAGCAGTTTCAGTGCATGAGTTTCAGGGCTGGAGAATCGGGGCAGGAGTTTCAGGGCAGCAGTTTTAGGGCATGAAATTTAGGGCAGTAGTTTCAGGACATGAGTTTCCGGGCAGACGTTTCACGTCAGGAGATTCAGAGCAGAAGTTTCCGGTCTGGAGTTTCAGAACATATGTTTCGGGGCACGAGCTTCGGGGCAGGAGCTTCAGGGCAAGAGTTTCAGGACATGAGTTTCAGGGCAGGAGTTCACGGCAGGAGATTCAGGGCAGGAGTTTCAGGGCACTAGCTTGAGGGCTGGAGTTTCAGAGCAGGAGATTCAGGGCAGAAAATTCAGGGCATGAGTTTCCGGGCAGGCGTTTAACGTCAGGAGATTCAGGGCAGAAGTTTCAGGGCAGGAGTTTCAGGGCAGCAGTTTCAGGGCAGGAATTTCAGGACATGAGATCCAGGGCAGGAGTTCACGGCAGGAGATTGAGCGCACGAGTTTCAGGGCAGGAGATTCAGGACAGTCGTTTCAGGGCTGGAGATTTAGGGCAGGAGTTTCAGTGAATGAGTTTCAGGGCAGCAATTTCATGCATGAGTTTCAGGGCAGGAGATTCAGGGCTGGAGGATCAGGAAAGGAGATTCAGGGCAGCAATTGCAGGGCAGCAGTTTCAGTGCATGAGTTTCAGGGCTGGAGACTCAGGGC
Organism: Mobula hypostoma; assembly: GCF_963921235.1. Taxonomy (NCBI): domain Eukaryota; kingdom Metazoa; phylum Chordata; class Chondrichthyes; order Myliobatiformes; family Myliobatidae; genus Mobula; species Mobula hypostoma. The sequence goes on from NC_086103.1 coordinate 189,599,110, forward strand.
AGTCATTTCAGGGCATGCGTTTAAGGGCAGGAGTTGAGGGCAGGATTTTCAGGGCAGTAGTTGTAGGGCAGGAAATTCAGTGCAGGATTTCACGGCCGGAGACTGAGGGCATCAGTTTCAGGGCATGAGTTTCAGGGCAGGAGTTTAAGGGCAGTAGTTTAAGGGCAGTCGTTTCAGGGCAGTAGTTTCAGTGAATGAGTTTCAGGGCAGCAGTTTCATGCATGAGTTTCAGGGCAGGAGTTTCCGGTCTGGACTTTCAGGGCATAGGTTTCGGGGCAGGAGTTTCAGGTCATGAGATTCAATGAGGAGTTTGAGGGCAGTAGTTTGAGCGCACGAGTTTCAGGGCAGGAGATTCAGGACTGTCGTTTCAGGGCAGGAGTTTCAGGGCAGCAGTTTCATGCATGAGTTTCAGGGCAGGCGATTTAGGGCGGGAGAATCGGCTGGAGAATCAGGGCGGGAGATTCAGTGCAGCAATTGCAGGGCAGCAGCTTCAGTGCATGCGTTTCAGGGATGGAGAATCGGGGCAGGAGATTCAGGGCAGGAGTTTCAGGGCAGGAGTTCACGGCCGGAGACTGAGGGCATCAGTTTCAGGGCATGAGTTTCAGGGCAGGAGTTTAAGGGCAGTAGTTTAAGGGCAGTCGTTTCAGGGCAGGAGTTTCAATGAATGAGTTTCAGGGCAGCAGTTTCATGCATGAGTTTCAGGGCTGGAGAATCAGGGCAGGAGATTCAGGGCAGCAATTGCAGGGGCACAGTTTCAGTGCATGAGTTTCAGGGCTGGAGAATCGGGGCAGGAATTTCAGGGCAGCAGTTTTAGGCCAGGAAATTTAGGGCAGTAGTTTCAGGACATGAGTTTCCGGGTAGACGTTTCACGTCAGGAGATTCAGAGCAGAAGTTTCCGGTCTGGAGTTTCAGAACATATGTTTCGGGGCACGAGCTTCGGGGCAGGAGTTTCAGGTCATAAGATTCAATGAGGAGTTTGAGGGCAGGAGTTTCAGGGCAGGAAATTGAGGGCAGTAGTTTCAGGACATGAGTTTCCGAGCAGGCGTTTCACGTCAAGAGATTCAGGGCGGAAGTTTCCGGTCAGGAATTTCAGGGCATGAGTTTCGGGGCTGGAGATTCAGGGCTGGAGATTCAGTGCTGGAGATTCAGGGCAGGAGTTTCAGGGCAGGAGATTCAGGACAGTCGTTTCAGGGCTGGAGATTTATGGCAGGAGTTTCAGGGAATTAGTTTCAGGGCAGGAGATTCAGGGCAGTCGCTTCAGGGTAGGAGTTTCAGGGCAGGAGTTTAAGGGCAGTTGTTTCAGGGCAGGCTATATAGGGCAGGAGTTTCAGTGAATGAGTTTCAGTGCAGCAATTTCATGCATGAGTTTCAGGGCAGGAGATTCAGGGCTGGAGGATCAGGAAAGGAGATTCAGGGCAGCAATTGCAGGGCAGCAGTTTCAGTGCATGAGTTTCAGGGCTGGAGTTTCAGGGCATGAGCTTCCGAGCAGGCGTTTCACGTCAGGAGATTCAGGGCAGAAGTTTCCGGTCTGGACTTTCAGGGCGTATGTTTCGGGGCAGGAGTTTCAGGTCATGAGATTCAATGAGGAGTTTGAGGGCAGTAGTTTGAGCGCACGTCTTTCAGAGCAGGAGATTCAGGACTGTCGTTTCAGGGCAGGATATTTAGGGCAGGAGATTCAGAAAATGAGTTTCAGGGCAACAGTTTCATGCATGCGTTACAGGGCAGGCGATTCAGGGCTGGAGAATCGGCTGGAGAATCAGGGCAGGAGATTCAGGGCAGCAATTGCAGGGCAGCAGCTTCAGTGCATGAGTTTCAGGGCTGGAGAATCGGGGCAGGTGACTCAGGGCCGGGGTTTCAGGGCTGTGGTTTCAGGGCTGTAGTTTCAGGGCAGGAGATTTAGGGCAGGAGTTTCAGGGATGGTGTCTCATGTCATTAGATTCAGGGCCGGGGTTTAAGGACTGTGGTTTCAGGGCTGGAGTTTCAGAGCAGGAGATTCAGGGCAGGAATTTCAGGGCATGAGTTTCCGGGCAGGCGTTTCACGTCAGGAGATTCAGGGCAGACGTTTCTGGTCAGGAATTTCCGGTCAGGAGTTTCAGGGCTGGGGTTTCAGGGCAGGAGAATCGGTGTAGGGGATTTAGGGCACGAGTTTCAGGGCAGGAGTTTCAGTGCAGTCATTTCAGGGCATGCGTTTAAGGGCAGGAGTTGAGGGCAGGATTTTCAGGGCAGTAGTTTCAGGGCAGGAAATTCAGGGCAGCAGTTTCAGGGCATGAGTTTCCGAGCAGGCGTTTCACGTCAGGAGATTCAGGGCAGAAGTTTCCGGTCTGGACTTTCAGGGCATATGTTTCGGGGCAGGAGTTTCAGGTCATGAGATTCAATGAGGAGTTTGAGGGCAGTAGTTTGAGAGCAGGAGTTTCAACGCCGGAAATACAGGGCAGCAGTTTCAGGACATGAGTTTCCGAGCAGGCGTTTCACGTCAGGAAATTCAGGGCAGAAGTTTCTGGTCAGGAATTTCAGGGCATGAGTTACGGGGCAGGAGATTCAGGGCTGGAGAATCAGTGCAGGAGTTTTAGGGCAGCAGTTTCAGGGCAAGAATTTCAGGACATGAGATCCAGGGCAGGAGTTCAAGGCATGAGATTGAGCGCACGAGTTTCAGGGCAGGAGATTCAGGACAGTCGTTCCAGGGCAGGAGATTTAGGGCAGGAGCTTCAGGGAATGAGTTTCAGGGCAGCAGTTTCATGCATGAGTTTCAGGGCAGGAGATTCAGGGCTGGAGAATTAGAGCAGGAGATTCAGGGCAGCAATTGCAGGGCAGCAGTTTCAGTGCATGAGTTTCAGTGCATGAGTTTCAGGGCTGGAGATTCAGGGCAGTCATTTCAGGGCATGCGTTTAAGGGCAGGAGTTGAGGGCAGGATTTTCAGGGCAGGAAATTCAGGGCAGCGGTTTCAGGGCATGAGTTTCCGAGCAGGCGTTTCAAGTCAGGAGTTTCAGGGCAGAAGTTTCCGGTCTGGACTTTCAGGGAATATGTTTCGGGGCAGGAGCTTCGGGGCAGGAGCTTCAGGGCAGGAGTTTGAGGACATGAGTTTCAGGGCACTAGCTTGAGGGCTGGAGTTTCAGAGCAGGAGATTTAGGGCAGGAGTTTCAGGGCAGGTGTCTCATGTCATTAGATTCAGGGCCGGGGTTTAAGGGCTGTGGTTTCAGGGCTGGAGCTTCAGAGCAGGAGATTCAGGGTAGGAATTTCAGGGCATGAGTTTCCGGGCAGGCGTTTCACGTCAGGAGATTCAGGGCAGATGTTTCTGGTCAGGAATTTCCGATCAGGAGTTTCAGGGCTGGAGTTTCAGGGCAGGAGAATCGGTGTAGGGGATTTAGGGCACGAGTTTCAGGGCAGGAGTTTCAGTGCAGTCATTTCACGGCATGCGTTTAAGGGCAGGAGTTGAGGGCAGGATTTTCAGGGCAGTAGTTTCAGCGCAGGAAATTCAGGGCAGCAGTTTCAGGGCATGAGTTTCCGAGCAGGCGTTTCACGTCAGGAGATTCAGGGCAGAAGTTTCCGGTCTGGACTTTCAGGGCATATGTTTCGGGGCAGGAGTTTCAGGTCATGAGATTCAATGAGGAGTTTGAGGGCAGTAGTTTGAGAGCAGGAGTTTCAACGCCGGAAATACAGGGCAGCAGTTTCAGGACATGAGTTTCCGAGCAGGCGTTTCACGTCAGGAAATTCAGGGCAGAAGTTTCCGGTCAGGAATTTCAGGGCATGAGTTTCGGGGCAGGAGATTCAGGGCTGGAGAATCAGTTCAGGAGTTTCAGGCAGCAGTTTCAGGGCAAGAATTTCAGGACATGAGATCCAGGGCAGGAGTTCAAGGCAGGAGATTGAGCGCACGAGTTTCAGGGCAGGAGATTCAGGACAGTCGTTCCAGGGCAGGAGATTTAGGGCAGGAGCTTCAGGGAATGAGTTTCAGGGCAGCAGTTTCATGCAAAAGTTTCAGGGCAGGAGATTCCGGTCTGGAGAATTAGAGCAGGAGATTCAGGGCAGCAATTGCAGGGCAGCAGTTTCATTGCATGAGTTTCAGTGCATGAGTTTCAGGGCTGGAGATTCAGGGCAGTCATTTCAGGGCATGCGTTTAAGGGCAGGAGTTGAGGGCAGGATTTTCAGGGCAGGAAATTCAGGGCAGCAGTTTCAGGGCATGAGTTTCCGAGCAGGCGTTTCAAGTCAGGAGATTCAGGGCAGAAGTTTCCGGTCTGGACTTTCAGGGAATATGTTTCGGGGCAGGAGCTTCGGGGCAGGAGCTTCAGGGCAGGAGTTTCAGGACATGAGTTTCAGGGCACTAGCTTGAGGGCTGGAGTTTCAGAGCAGGAGATTCAGGGCAGAAAATTCAGGGCATGAGTTTCCGGGCAGGTGTTTCACGTCAGGAAATTCAGGGCAGAAGTTTCAGGCCAGGAGTTTCAGGGCAGGTGTTTCAGGGCATGAGTTTCCGAGCAGGCGTTTCACGTCAGGAGATTCAGGGCAGAAGTTTCCGGTCAGGAATTTCAGGGCATGAGTTTCGGGGCTGGAGATTCAGTGCAGGAGATTCAGGGCAGGAGTTTCAGGGCAGGAATTTCAGGACATGAGAGCCAGGGCAGGAGTTCACGGCAGGAGATTGAGCGCCCGAGTTTCAGGGCAGGAGATTCAGGACAGTCGTTTCAGGGCTGGAGATTTAGGGCAGGAGTTTCAGGGAATGAGTTTCAGGGCAGGAGATTCAGGGCAGTCGCTTAAGGGTATGAGTTTCAGGGCAGGAGTTTAAGGGCAGTTGTTTCAGGGCAGGCTATATAGGGCAGGAGTTTCAGTGAATGAGTTTCAGGGCAGCAGTTTCATGCATGAGTTTCAGGGCAGGAGATTCAGGGCTGGAGGATCAGGGCAGGAGATTCAGGGCAGCAATTGCAGGGCAGCAGTTTCAGTGCATGTGTTTCAGGGCTGGAGAATCGGGGCAGGAGTTATGGGGCATGAGTTTCGGTGCAGGAAATTCAGGGCAGGATTTTCAGGGCAGGATTTCACGGCCGGAGACTGAGGGCATCAGTTTCAGGGCAGGAGTTTAAGGGCAGTAGTTTAGGGGCAGTCGTTTCAGGGCAGGAGTTTCAGTAAATGAGTTTCAGGGCAGCAGTTTCATGCATGAGTTTCAGGGCAGGAGATTCAGGGCTGTAGAATCAGGGCAGGAGATTCAGGGCGGCAATTGCAGGGCAGCAGTTTCAGTGCATGAGTTTCAGGGCTGGAGAATCGGGGCAGGAGTTATAGGGCAGGAGTTTCAGTGTAGGAGTTTCAGTGCAGGAGTTTCAGGGCAGGCGTTTCAGGGCATGAGTTTCCGAGCAGGCGTTTCACGTCAGGAGATTCAGGGCAGAAGTTTCCGGTCTGGACGTTCAGGGCATATGTTTCGGGGCAGGAGTTTCAGGTCATGAGATTCAATGAAGAGTTTGAGGGCAGTAGTTTGATGGCAGGAGTTTCAGGGCAGGAAATTCAGGGCAGTAGTTTCAGGACATGAGTTTCCGAGCAGGCGTTTCACGTCAAGAGATTCAGGGCAGAAGTTTCCGGTCAGGAATTTCAGGGCATGAGTTTCGGGGCTGGAGATTCAGTGCAGGAGATTCAGGGCAGGATTTTCAGGGCAGTAGTTTCAGGACAGGAATTTCAGGACATGAGATCCAGGGCAGGAGTTCACGGCAGGAGATTGAGCGCACGACTTTCAGGGCAGGAGATTCAGGACAGTCGTTTCAGGGCTGGAGGTTTAGGGCAGGAGTTTCAGGGAATGAGTTTCAGGGCAGGAGATTCAGGGCAGTCGCTTAAGGGTATGAGTTTCAGGGCAGGAGTTTAAGGGCAGTTGTTTCAGGGCAGGCTATATAGGGCAGGAGTTTCAGTGAATGAGTTTCAGGGCAGCAGTTTCATGCATGAGTTTCAGGGCAGGAGATTCAGGGCTGGAGGATCAGGGCAGGAGATTCAGGGCAGCAATTGCAGGGCAGCAGTTTCAGTGCATGAGTTTCAGGGCTGGAGAATCGGGGCTGAGTTATAGGGCATCAGTTTCGGTGCAGGAGATTCAGGGCAGGATTTTCAGGGCAGGATTTCACGGCCGGAGACTGAGGGCATCAGTTTCAGGGCAGCAGTTTAAGGGCAGTAGTTTAGGGGCAATCGTTTCAGGGCAGGAGTTTCAGTAAATGTGTTTCAGGGCAGCAGTTTCATGCATGAGTTTCAGGGCAGGAGATTCAGGGCTGGAGAATCAGGGCAGGAGATTCAGGGCGGCAATTGCAGGGCAGCAGTTTCAGTGCATGAGTTTCAGGGCTGGAGAATCGGGGCAGGAGTTATAGGGCAGGAGATTCAGTGTAGGAGTTTCAGTGCAGGAGTTTCAGGGCAGGAGTTTCAGGGCAGGAGATTCAGGTCATGAGTTTCAGGGCAGCAGTTCACGGCCGGAGACTCAGGTCAGGAGTTTCAGGGCAGCAGATTCAGCGCAGTCGCTTAAGGGTATGAGTTTCAGGGCAGGAGTTTAAGGGCAGTTGTTTCAGGGCAGGCTATATAGGGCAGGAGTTTCAGTGAATGAGTTTCAGGGCAGCAGTTTCATGCATGAGTTTCAGGGCAGGAGATTCAGGGCTGGAGGATCAGGGCAGGAGATTCAGGGCAGCAATTGCAGGGCAGCAGTTTCAGTGCATGTGTTTCAGGGCTGCAGAATCGGGGCAGGAGTTATAGGGCATGAGTTTCGGTGCAGGAGATTCAGGGCAGGATTTTCAGCGCAGGATTTCACGGCCGGAGACTGAGGGCATCAGTTTCAGGGCAGCAGTTTAAGGGCAGTAGTTTAGGGGCAGTCGTTTCAGGGCAGGAGTTTCAGTAAATGAGTTTCAGGGCAGCAGTTTCATGCATGAGTTTCAGGGCAGGAGATTCAGGGCTGGAGAATCAGGGCAGGAGATTCAGGGCGGCAATTGCAGGGCAGCAGTTTCAGTGCATGAGTTTCAGGGCTGGAGAATCGGGGCAGGAGTTATAGGGCAGGAGTTTCAGTGTAGGAGTTTCAGTGCAGGAGTTTCAGGGCAGGCGTTTCAGGGCATGAGTTTCCGAGCCGGCGTTTCACGTCAGGAGATTCAGGGCAGAAGTTTCCGGTCTGGACTTTCAGGGCATATGTTTCGGGGCAGGAGTTTCAGGTCATGAGATTCAATGAAGAGTTTGAGGGCAGTAGTTTGATGGCAGGAGTTTCAGGGCAGGAAATTCAGGGCAGTAGTTTCAGGACATGAGTTTCCGAGCAGGCGTTTCACGTCAAGAGATTCAGGGCAGAAGTTTCCGGTCAGGAATTTCAGGGCATGAGTTTCGGGGCTGGAGATTCAGTGCAGGAGATTCAGGGCAGGATTTTCAGGGCAGTAGTTTCAGGACAGGAATTTCAGGACATGAGATCCAGGGCAGGAGTTCACGGCAGGAGATTGAGCGCACGAGTTTCAGGGCAGGAGATTCAGGACAGTCGTTTCAGGGCTGGAGGTTTAGGGCAGGAGTTTCAGGGAATGAGTTTCAGGGCAGGAGATTCAGGGCAGTCGCTTAAGGGTATGAGTTTCAGGGCAGGAGTTTAAGGGCAGTTGTTTCAGGGCAGGCTATATAGGGCAGGAGTTTCAGTGAATGAGTTTCAGGGCAGCAGTTTCATGCATGAGTTTCAGGGCAGGAGATTCAGGGCTGGAGGATCAGGGCAGGAGATTCAGGGCAGCAATTGCAGGGCAGCAGTTTCAGTGCATGAGTTTCAGGGCTGGAGAATCGGGGCTAAGTTATAGGGCATCAGTTTCGGTGCAGGAGATTCAGGGCAGGATTTTCAGGGCAGGATTTCACGGCCGGAGACTGAGGGCATCAGTTTCAGGGCAGCAGTTTAAGGGCAGTAGTTTAGGGGCAATCGTTTCAGGGCAGGAGTTTCAGTAAATGTGTTTCAGGGCAGCAGTTTCATGCATGAGTTTCAGGGCAGGAGATTCAGGGCTGGAGAATCAGGGCAGGAGATTCAGGGCGGCAATTGCAGGGCAGCAGTTTCAGTGCATGAGTTTCAGGGCTGGAGAATCGGGGCAGGAGTTATAGGGCAGGAGTTTCAGTGTAGGAGTTTCAGTGCAGGAGTTTCAGGGCAGGAGTTTCAGGGCAGGAGATTCAGGTCATGAGTTTCAGGGCAGCAGTTCACGGCCGGAGACTCAGGTCAGGAGTTTCAGGGCAGCAGATTCAGCGCAGTCGCTTAAGGGTATGAGTTTCAGGGCAGGAGTTTAAGGGCAGTTGTTTCAGGGCAGGCTATATAGGGCAGGAGTTTCAGTGAATGAGTTTCAGGGCAGCAGTTTCATGCATGAGTTTCAGGGCAGGAGATTCAGGGCTGGAGGATCAGGGCAGGAGATTCAGGGCAGCAATTGCAGGGCAGCAGTTTCAGTGCATGTGTTTCAGGGCTGCAGAATCGGGGCAGGAGTTATAGGGCATGAGTTTCGGTGCAGGAGATTCAGGGCAGGATTTTCAGCGCAGGATTTCACGGCCGGAGACTGAGGGCATCAGTTTCAGGGCAGCAGTTTAAGGGCAGTAGTTTAGGGGCAGTCGTTTCAGGGCAGGAGTTTCAGTAAATGAGTTTCAGGGCAGCAGTTTCATGCATGAGTTTCAGGGCAGGAGATTCAGGGCTGGAGAATCAGGGCAGGAGATTCAGGGCGGCAATTGCAGGGCAGCAGTTTCAGTGCATGAGTTTCAGGGCTGGAGAATCGGGGCAGGAGTTATAGGGCAGGAGTTTCAGTGTAGGAGTTTCAGTGCAGGAGTTTCAGGGCAGGCGTTTCAGGGCATGAGTTTCCGAGCAGGCGTTTCACGTCAGGAGATTCAGGGCAGAAGTTTCCGGTCTGGACTTTGAGGGCATATGTTTCGGGGCAGGAGTTTCAGTTCATGAGATTCAATGAAGAGTTTGAGGGCAGTAGTTTGATGGCAGGAGTTTCAGGGCAGGAAATTCAGGGCAGTAGTTTCAGGACATGAGTTTCCGAGCAGGCGTTTCACGTCAAGAGATTCAGGGCAGAAGTTTCCGGTCAGGAATTTCAGGGCATGAGTTTCGGGGCTGGAGATTCAGTGCAGGAGATTCAGGGCAGGATTTTCAGGGCAGCAGTTTCAGGACAGGAATTTCAGGACATGAGATCCAGGGCAGGAGTTCACGGCAGGAGATTGAGCGCACGAGTTTCAGGGCAGGAGATTCAGGACAGTCGTTTCAGGGCTGGAGGTTTAGGGCAGGAGTATCAGGGAATGAGTTTCAGGGCAGGAGATTCAGGGCAGTCGCTTAAGGGTATGAGTTTCAGGGCAGGAGTTTAAGGGCAGTTGTTTCAGGGCAGGCTATATAGGGCAGGAGTTTCAGTGAATGAGTTTCAGGGCAGCAGTTTCATGCATGAGTTTCAGGGCAGGAGATTCAGGGCTGGAGGATCAGGGCAGGAGATTCAGGGCAGCAATTGCAGGGCAGCAGTTTCAGTGCATGAGTTTCAGGGCTGGAGAATCGGGGCTGAGTTATAGGGCATCAGTTTCGGTGCAGGAGATTCAGGGCAGGATTTTCAGGGCAGGATTTCACGGCCGGAGACTGAGGGCATCAGTTTCAGGGCAGCAGTTTAAGGGCAGTAGTTTAGGGGCAGTCGTTTCAGGGCAGGAGTTTCAGTAAATGAGTTTCAGGGCAGCAGTTTCATGCATGAGTTTCAGGGCAGGAGATTCAGGGCTGGAGAATCAGGGCAGGAGATTCAGGGCGGCAATTGCAGGGCAGCAGTTTCAGTGCATGAGTTTCAGGGCTGGAGAATCGGGGCAGGAGTTATAGGGCAGGAGTTTCAGTGTAGGAGTTTCAGTGCAGGAGTTTCAGGGCAGGAGTTTCAGGGCAGGAGATTCAGGTCATGAGTTTCAGAGCAGCAGTTCACGGCCGGAGACTCAGGTCAGGAGTTTCAGGGCAGCAGATTCAGCGCAGTCGCTTAAGGGCAGGAGTTCCAGGGCAGGACTTTCAGGGCATGAGTTTCAGGGCAGGGAAATTCAGGGTAGGAGATTCAGTACATGTGTTTCAGGGCTGGAGAATCGGGGCAGGAAATTCAGGGAAGGAGTTTCAGGGCAGGTGTCTCATGTCATTCGATTCAGTGCAGGAGATTCAGGGTAGGAGATTCAGGGCAGGAGTTTCAGGGCTGGAGACTCAGGGCAGTCATTTCAGGGCATGCGTTTAAAGGCAGGAGTTGAGGGCAGGATTTTCAGGGCAGTAGTTTCAGGGCAGGAAATTCAGGGCTGCAGTTTCAGGGCATGAGCTTCCGAGCAGGCGTTTCACGTCAGGAGATTCAGGGCAGAAGTTTCCGGTCTGGACTTTCAGGGCATATGTTTCGGGGCAGGAGTTTCAGGTCATGAGATTCAATGAGGAGTTTGAGGGCAATAGTTTGAGCGCACGTCTTTCAGAGCAGGAGATTCAGGACTGTCGTTTCAGGGCAGGATATTTAGGGCAGGAGATTCAGAAAATGAGTTTCAGGGCAACAGTTTCATGCATGCGTTTCAGGGCAGGCGATTCAGGGCTGGAGATTCGGCTGGAGAATCAGGGCAGGAGATTCAGGGCAGCAATTGCAGGACAGCTTCAGTGCATGAGTTTCAGGGCTGGAGAATCGGGGTAGGTGACTCAGGGCCGGGGTTTCAGGGCTGTGGTTTCAGGGCTGTAGTTTCAGGGCAGGAGATTTAGGGCAGGAGTTTCAGGGCAGGTGTCTCATGTCATTAGATTCAGGCCGGGGTTTAAGGGCTGTGGTTTCAGGGCTGGAGTTTCAGAGCAGGAGATTCAGGGCAGGAATTTCAGGGCATGAGTTTCCGGGCAGGCGTTTCACGTCATCAGATTCAGGGCAGAAGTTTCCGGCCTGGACCTTCAGGGCATATGTTTCGGGGCAGGAGTTTCAGGTCATGAGATTCAATGATGAGTTTGAGGGCAGTAGTTAGAGGGCAGGAGTTTCAGGGCCGGAAATTCAGGGCAGCAGTTTCAGGACATGAGTTTCCGAGCAGGCGTTTCACGTCAGGAAATTCAGGTCAGAAGTTTCCGTTCAGGAATTTCAGGGAATGGGTTTCGGGGCAGTAGATTCAGAGCTGGAAAATCAGTGCAGGAGATTCAGGGCAGGAGTTTCAGGGCAGCGGTTTCAGGGCAGGAATTTGAGGACATACGATCCAGGGCAGGAGTTCAAGGCAGGAGATTGAGCGCACGAGTTTCAGGGCAGGAGATTCAGGGCAGTCGTTCCAGGGCAGGAGATTTAGGGCAGGAGTTTCAGGGAATGAGTTTCAGGGCAGGAGATTCAGGGCAGCAATTGTTGGGCAGCTTTTTCAGTGCATGAGTTTCAGTGCATGAGTTTCAGGGCAGGAGATTTAGGGCAGAAGTTTCAGGGCAGGTGTCTCATGTCATTAGATTCAGTGCAGGAGTTTCAGGGCACTAGTTTGCGGGCTGGAGTTTCAGGGCAGGAAATTCAGGTCAGCAGTTTCAGGACATGAGTTTCCGAGCAGGCGTTTCACGTCAGGAGATTCAGGTCAGAAGCTTCCGGTCTGGACTTTCAGGGCATATGTTTCGGGCAGGAGTTTCAGGTCATGAGATTCAATGAGGAGATTGAGGGCAGTATATTGAGGGCAGGACTTTTAGGGAAGGAAATTCAGGACAGCAGTTTCAGGACATGTGTTTCCGAGCAGGCGTTTCAAGTCAAGAGATTCAGGGCAGAAGTTTCCGGTCAGGAATTTCAGGGCATGAGTTTCGGGGCTGGAGATTCAGGGCTGGGGATTCAATGAGGAGTTTGAGGGCAGTAGTTTCAGCGCACGAGTTTCGGAGCAGGGGATTCAGGACTGTCGTTTCAGGGCAGGAGATTTAGGTTCGGAGTTTCAGGGCATGAGTCTCAGGGCAGGAGTTTAAGCGCAGTAGTTTAAGAGCAGTCGTTTCAGGGCAAGATATATAGGGCAGGGGTTTCAGTGAATGAGTTTCAGGGCAGCAGTTTCATGCATGAGTTTCAGGGCAGGAGATTCAGGGCTGGAGAATCAGGGCAGGAGATTCAGGGCAGCAATTGCAGGGCAGCAGTTTCAGTGCATGAGTTTCAGGGCTGGAGAATCAGGGCAGGAGATTCAGGGCAGCAATTGCAGGGCAGCAGTTTCAGTGCATGAGTTTCAGGGCTGGAGAATCGGGGCAATGGTTACAGGGCAGGAGTTTGAGGGCAGGAGTTACAGGGCAGGAGTTTCAGTGCAGGAGTTTCAGTGTAGTAGTTTCAGTGCAGGGGTTTCAGGGCAGGAGTTTCAGGGCAGGAGTTTCAGGTCATGAGTTTCAGGGCAGGAGTTCACGGCCGGAGACTGAGGTCAGGCGTTTCAGGGCAGGAGATTCAGCACCGTCGCTTAAGGGCAGGAGTTCCAGGGCATGAATTTCAGGACAGGGGAACTCAGGGTAGGAGATTCAGTACATGAGTTTCAGGGCTGGAGAATCGGGGCAGGAAATTCAGGGCAGGAGTTTCAGTGGTGTGGTTTCAGGGCAGTAGTTTCAGGGCAGGAAATTCAGGGCTGCAGTTTCAGGGCATGAGCTTCCGAGCAGGCGTTTCACGTCAGGAGATTCAGGGCAGAAGTTTCCGGTCTGGACTTTCAGGGCATATGTTTCGGGGCAGGAGTTTCAGGTCATGAGATTCAATGAGGAGTTTGAGGGCAGTAGTTTGAGCGCACGTCTTTCAGAGCAGGAGATTCAGGACTGTCGTTTCAGGGCAGGATATTTAGGGCAGGAGATTCAGAAAATGAGTTTCAGGGCAACAGTTTCATGCATGCGTTTCAGGGCAGGCGATTCAGAGCTGGAGAATCGGCTGGAGAATCAGGGCAGGAGATTCAGGGCAGCAATTGCAGGGCAGCAGCTTCAGTGCATGAGTTTCAGGGCTGGAGAATCGGGGTAGGTGACTCAGGGCCGGGGTTTCAGGGCTGTGGTTTCAGGGCAGGAGATTTAGGGCAGGAGTTTCAGGGCAGGTGTCTCATGTCATTAGATTCAGGGCCGGGGTTTAAGGGCTGTGGTTTCAGGGCTGGAGTTTCAGAGCAGGAGATTCAGGGCAGGAATTTCAGGGCATGAGTTTCCGGGCAGGCGTTTCACGTCAGGAGATTCAGGGCAGACGTTTCTGGTCAGGTATTTCCGGTCAGGAGTTTCAGGGCTGGAGTTTCAGGGCAGGAGAATCGGTGTAGGGGATTTAGGGCACGAGTTTCAGGGCAGGAGTTTCAGTGCAGTCATTTCAGGGCATGCGTTTAAGGGCAGGAGTTGAGGGCAGGATTTTCAGGGCAGTAGTTTCAGGGCAGGAAATTCAGGGCAGCAGTTTCAGGGCATGAGTTTCCGAGCAGGCGTTTCACGTCAGGAGATTCAGGGCAGAAGTTTCCGGTCTGGACTTTCAGGGCATATGTTTCGGGGCAGGAGTTTCAGGTCATGAGATTCAATGAGGAGTTTGAGGGCAGTAGTTTGAGAGCAGGAGTTTCAACGCCGGAAATTCAGGGCAGCAGTTTCAGGACATGAGTTTCCGAGCAGGCGTTTCACGTCAGGAAATTCAGGGCAGAAGTTTCCGGTCAGGAATTTCAGGGCATGAGTTTCGGGGCAGGAGATTCAGGGCTGGAGAATCAGTGCAGGAGTTTCAGGGCAGCAGTTTCAGGGCAAGAATTTCAGGACATAAGATCCAGGGCAGGAGTTCAAGGCAGGAGATTGAGCGCACGAATTTCAGGGCAGGAGATTCAGGACAGTCGTTCCAGGGCAGGAGATTTAGGGCAGGAGCTTCAGGGAATGAGTTTCAGGGCAGCAGTTTCATGCATGAGTTTCAGGGCCGGAGAATCGGGGCAGGAGATTCAGGGCAGGGGTTTCAGGGCTGTGGTTTCAGGGTTGTAGTTTCAGGGCAGGAGATTTAGGGCAGGAGTTTCAGGGCAGGTGTCTCTTGTCATTAGATTCAGGGCAGGAGTTTCAGGGCACTAGATTGAGGGCTGCAGTTTCAGAGCAGGAGATTCAGGGCAGGATATTCAGGGCATGAGTTTCCGGGCAGGCGTTTCACGTCAGGAGATTCAGGGCAGAAGTTTCCGGTCAGGAGTTTCAGGACAGGAGTTTCAGGGCAGGAGTTTCAGGCCAGTCATTTCAGGGCATGCCTTTAAGGGCAAGAGTTTGAGGGCAGGATTTTCAGGGCAGTAGTTAAAGGGCAGGAAATTCAGGTCAGCAGTTTCAGGACATGAGTTTCCCAGCAGCCGTTTCACGTCAGGAAATTCAGAGCAGAAGTTTCCGGTCAGGAATTTCAGGGCATGAGTTTCGGGGCAGGAGATTCAGGGCTGGAGAATCAGTGCAGGAGATTCAGGGCAGGAGTTTCAGGGCAGCAGTTTCAGGGCAGGAATTTCAGGACATGAGATCCAGGGCAGGAGTTCAAGGCAGGAGATTGAGCACACGAGTTTCAGGGCAGGAGATTCAGGGCTGGAGAATCAGGGCAGGAGATTCAGGGCAGCAATTGCAGGGCAGCAGTTTCAGTGCATGAGTTTCAGGGCTGGAGATTCAGGGCAGGAGTTTCAGGGCATGCGTTTAAGGGCAGGAGTTGAGGGCAGGATTTTCAGGGCAGTAGTTTCAGGGCAGGAAATTCAGGGCAGGAGTTCACGGCCGGAGACTGAGGGCATCAGTTTCAGGGCATGAGTTTCAGGGCAGGAGTTTAAGGGCAGTAGTTTAAGGGCAGTCGTTTCAGGGCAGTAGTTTCAGTGAATGAGTTTCAGGGCAGCAGCTTCATGCATAAGTTTCAGGGCTGGAGTTTCCGGTCTGGACTTTCAGGGCATATGTTTCGGGGCAGGAGTTTCAGGTCATGAGATTCAATGAGGAGTTTGAGGGCAGTAGTTTGAGCGCACGAGTTTCAGGGCAGGAGATTCAGGACTGTCGTTTCAGGGCAGGAGTTTCAGGAAATGAGTTTCAGGGCAGCAGTTTCATGCATGAGTTTCAGGGCAGGCGATTTAGGGCGGGAGATTCAGGGCAGCAATTGCAGGGCAGCAGTTTCAGTGCATGCGTTTCAGGGATGGAGAATCGGGGCAGGAGATTCAGGGCAGTAGTTTAAGGGCAGTCGTTTCAGGGCAGGAGTTTCAATGAATGAGTTTCAGGGCAGCAGTTTCATGCATGAGTTTCAGGGCTGGAGAATCAGGGCAGGAGATTCAGGGCAGCAATTGCAGGGCAGCAGTTTCAGTGCATGAGTTTCAGGGCTGGAGAATCGGGGCAGGAGTTTCAGGGCAGCAGTTTTAGGGCAGGAAATTTAGGGCAGTAGCTTCAGGACATGAGTTTCCGGGCAGACGTTTCACGTCAGGAGATTCAGAGCAGATGTTTCCGGTCTGGAGTTTCAGAACATATGTTTCGGGGCACGAGCTTCGGGGCAGGAGCTTCAGGGCAAGAGTTTCAGGACATGAGTTTCAGGGCAGGAGTTCACGGCAGGAGATTCAGGGCAGGAGTTTCAGGGCACTAGCTTGAGGGCTGGAGTTTCAGAGCAGGAGATTCAGGGCATGAGTTTCCGGGCAGGCGTTTAACGTCAGGAGATTCAGGGCAGAAGTTTCAGGGCAGGAGTTTCAGGGCAGGAGTTTCAGGGCATGAGTTTCCGAGCAGGCGTTTCACGTCAAGAGATTCAGGGCAGAAGTTTCTGGTCTGGAATTTCAGGGCATATGTTTCGGGCAGGAGTTTCAGGTCATAAGATTCAATGAGGAGTTTGAGGGCAGGAGTTTCAGGGCAGGAAATTGAGGGCAGTAGTTTCAGGACATGAGTTTCCGAGCAGGCGTTTCACGTCAAGAGATTCAGGGCGGAAGTTTCCGGTCAGGAATTTCAGGGCATGAGTTTCGGGGCTGGAGATTCAGGGCTGGAGATTCAGTGCAGGAGATTCAGGGCAGGAGTTTCAGGGCAGCAGTTTCCGGGCAGGAATTTCAGGATATGAGATCCAGGGCAGGAGTTCACGGCAGGAGATTGAGCGCACGAGTTTCAGGGCAGGAGATTCAGGACAGTCGTTTCAGGGCTGGAGATTTAGGGCAGGAGTTTCAGGGAATTAGTTTCAGGGCAGGAGATTCAGGGCAGTCGCTTCAGGGTATGAGTTTCAGGGTAGGAGTTTAAGGGCAGTTGTTTCAGGGCAGGCTATATAGGGCAGGAGATTCAGTGAATCAGTTTCAGGGCAGCAATTTCATGCATGAGTTTCAGGGCAGGAGATTCAGGGCTGGAGGATCAGGAAAGGAGATTCAGGGCAGCAATTGCAGGGCAGCAGTTTCAGTGCATGAGTTTCAGGGCTGGAGACTCAGGGCAGTCATTTCAGGGCATGCGTTTAAGGGGAGGAGTTGAGGGCAGGATTTTCAGGGCAGTAGTTTCAGGGCAGGAAATTCAGGGCTGCAGTTTCAGGGCATGAGCTTCCGAGCAGGCGTTTCACGTCAGGAGATTCAGGGCAGAAGTTTCCGGTCTGGACTTCCAGGGCATATGTTTCGGGGCAGGAGTTTCAGGTCATGAGATTCAATGAGGAGTTTGAGGGCAGTAGTTTGAGCGCACGTCTTTCAGAGCAGGAGATTCAGGACTGTCGTTTCAGGGCAGGATATTTAGGGCAGGAGTTTCAGGGAATGAGTTTCAGGGCAGGAGATTCAGGGCAGTCGCTTAAGGGCATGGGTTTCAGGGCAGGAGTTTAAGAGCAGTTGTTTCAGGGCAGGCTATATAGGGCAGGAGTTTCAGTGAATGAGTTTCAGGGCAGCAGTTTCGGTGCAGGAGATTCAGGGCAGGATTTTCAGGGCAGGATTTCACGGCCGGAGACTGAGGGCATCAGTTTCAGGGCAGCAGTTTAAGGGCAGTAGTTTAGGGGCAGTCGTTTCAGGGCAGGAGTTTCAGGGCAGCAGTTTCAGGGCAGCAGTTTCATGCATGAGTTTCAGGGCAGGAGATTCAGGGCTGGAGAATCAGGGCAGGAGATTCAGGGCGGCAATTGCAGAGCAGCAGTTTCAGTGCATGAGTTTCAGGGCTGGAGAATCGGGGCAGGAGTTATAGGGCAGGAGTTTCAGTGTAGGAGTTTCAGTGCAGGAGTTTCAGGGCAGGAGTTTCAGGGCAGGAGATTCAGGTCATGAGTTTCAGAGCAGCAGTTCACGGCCGGAGACTCAGGTCAGGAGTTTCAGGGCAGCAGATTCAGCGCAGTCGCTTAAGGGCAGGAGTTCCAGGGCAGGACTTTCAGGGCATGAGTTTCAGGGCAGGGAAATTCAGGGTAGGAGATTCAGTACATGTGTTTCAGGGCTGGAGAATCGGGGCAGGAAATTCAGGGAAGGAGTTTCAGGGCAGGTGTCTCATGTCATTCGATTCAGTGCAGGAGATTCAGGGTAGGAGATTCAGGGCAGGAGTTTCAGGGCTGGAGACTCAGGGCAGTCATTTCAGGGCATGCGTTTAAGGGCAGGAATTGAGGGCAGGATTTTCAGGGCAGGAAATTCAGGGCTGCAGTTTCAGGGCATGAGCTTCCGAGCAGGCGTTTCACGTCAGGAGATTCAGGGCAGAAGTTTCCGGTCTGGACTTTCAGGGCATATGTTTCGGGGCAGGAGTTTCAGGTCATGAGATTCAATGAGGAGTTTGAGGGCAGTAGTTTGAGCGCACGTCTTTCAGAGCAGGAGATTCAGGACTGTCGTTTCAGGGCAGGATATTTAGGGCAAGAGATTCAGAAAATGAGTTTCAGGGCAACAGTTTCATGCATGCGTTTCAGGGCAGGCGATTCAGGGCTGGAGAATCGGCTGGAGAATCAGGGCAGGAGATTCAGGGCAGCAATTGCAGGGCAGCAGCTTCAGTGCATGAGTTTCAGGGCTGGAGAATCGGGGTAGGTGACTCAGGGCCGGGGTTTCAGGGCTGTGGTTTCAGGGCTGTAGTTTCAGGGCAGGAGATTTAGGGCAGGAGTTTCAGGGCAGGTGTCTCATGTCATTAGATTCAGGGCCGGGGTTTAAGGGCTGTGGTTTCAGGGCTGGAGTTTCAGAGCAGGAGATTCAGGGCAGGAATTTCAGGGCATGAGTTTCCGGGCAGGCGTTTCACGTCAGGAGATTCAGGGCAGACGTTTCTGGTCAGTTATTTCCGGTCAGGAGTTTCAGGGCTGGAGTTTCAGGGCAGGAGAATCGGTGTAGGGGATTTAGGGCACGAGTTTCAGGGCAGGAGTTTCAGTGCAGTCATTTCAGGGCATGCGTTTAAGGGCAGGAGTTGAGGGCAGGATTTTCAGGGCAGTAGTTTCAGGGCAGGAAATTCAGGGCAGCAGTTTCAGGGCATGAGTTTCCGAGCAGGCGTTTCACGTCAGGAGATTCAGGGCAGAAGTTTCCGGTCTGGACTTTCAGGGCATATGTTTCGGGGCAGGAGTTTCAGGTCATGAGATTCAATGAGGAGTTTGAGGGCAGTAGTTTGAGAGCAGGAGTTTCAACGCCGGAAATTCAGGGCAGCAGTTTCAGGACATGAGTTTCCGAGCAGGCGTTTCACGTCAGGAAATTCAGGGCAGAAGTTTCCGGTCAGGAATTTCAGGGCATGAGTTTCGGGGCAGGAGATTCAGGGCTGGAGAATCAGTGCAGGAGTTTCAGGGCAGCAGTTTCAGGGCAAGAATTTCAGGACATAAGATCCAGGGCAGGAGTTCAAGGCAGGAGATTGAGCGCACGAATTTCAGGGCAGGAGATTCAGGACAGTCGTTCCAGGGCAGGAGATTTAGGGCAGGAGCTTCAGGGAATGAGTTTCAGGGCAGCAGTTTCATGCATGAGTTTCAGGGCCGGAGAATCGGGGCAGGAGATTCAGGGCAGGGGTTTCAGGGCTGTGGTTTCAGGGTTGTAGTTTGAGGGCAGGAGATTTAGGGCAGGAATTTCAGGGCAGGTGTCTCTTATCATTAGATTCAGGGCAGGAGTTTCAGGGCACTAGATTGAGGGCTGGAGTTTCAGAGCAGGAGATTCAGGGCAGGATATTCAGGGCATGAGTTTCCGGGCAGGCGTTTCACGTCAGGAGATTCAGGGCAGAAGTTTCCGGTCTGGAGTTTCAGGGCAGGAGTTTCAGGGCAGGAGTTTCAGGGCAGGATTTTCAGGGCAGTAGTTAAAGGGCAGGAAATTCAGGTCAGCAGTTTCAGGACATGAGTTTCCCAGCAGCCGTTTCACGTCAGGAAATTTAGAGCAGAAGTTTCCGGTCAGGAATTTCAGGGCATGAGTTTCGGGGCAGGAGATTCAGGGCTGGAGAATCAGTGCAGGAGATTCAGGGCAGGAGTTTCAGGGCAGCAGTTTCAGGGCAGGAATTTCAGGACATGAGATCCAGGGCATGAGTTCAAGGCAGGAGATTGAGCACACGAGTTTCAGGGCAGGAGATTCAGGGCTGGAGAATCAGGGCAGGAGATTCAGGGCAGCAATTGCAGGGCAGCAGTTTCAGTGCATCAGTTTCAGGGCTGGAGATTCAGGGCAGTCATTTCAGGGCATGCGTTTAAGGGCAGGAGTTGAGGGCAGGATTTTCAGGGCAGTAGTTTCAGGGCAGGAAATTCAGGGCAGGAGTTCACGGCCGGAGACTGAGGGCATCAGTTTCAGGGCATGAGTTTCAGGGCAGGAGTTTAAGGGCAGTAGTTTAAGGGCAGTCGTTTCAGGGCAGTAGTTTCAGTGAATGAGTTTCAGGGCAGCAGTTTCATGCATGAGTTTCAGGGCTGGAGAATCAGGGCAGGAGTTTCCGGTCTGGACTTTCAGGGCATATGTTTCGGGGCAGGAGTTTCAGGTCATGAGATTCAATGAGGAGTTTGAGGGCAGTAGTTTGAGCGCACGAGTTTCAGGGCAGGAGATTCAGGACTGTCGTTTCAGGGCAGGAGTTTCAGGAAATGAGTTTCAGGGCAGCAGTTTCATGCATGAGTTTCAGGGCAGGCGATTTAGGGCGGGAGAATCGGCTGGAGAATCAGGGCGGGAGATTCAGTGCAGCAATTGCAGGGCAGCAGCTTCAGTGCATGCGTTTCAGGGATGGAGAATCGGGGCAGGAGATTCAGGGCAGTAGTTTAAGGGCAGTCGTTTCAGGGCAGGAGTTTCAATGAATGAGTTTCAGGGCAGCAGTTTCATGCATGAGTTTCAGGGCTGGAGAATCAGGGCAGGAGATTCAGGGCTGCAATTGCAGGGCAGCAGTTTCAGTGCATGAGTTTCAGGGCTGGAGAATCGGGGCAGGAGTTTCAGGGCAGCAGTTTTAGGGCAGGAAATTTAGGGCAGTAGTTTCAGGACATGAGTTTCCGGGCAGACGTTTCACGTCAGGAGATTCAGAGCAGATGTTTCCGGTCTGGAGTTTCAGAACATATGTTTCGGGGCACGAGCTTCGGGGCAGGAGCTTCAGGGCAAGAGTTTCAGGACATGAGTTTCAGGGCAGGAGTTCACGGCAGGAGATTCAGGGCAGGAGTTTCAGGGCACTAGCTTGAGGGCTGGAGTTTCAGAGCAGGAGATTCAGGGCATGAGTTTCCGGTCTGGTCTTTCAGGGCATATGTTTCGGGGCAGGAGTCTCAGGTCATGAGATTCAATGAGGAGTTTGAGGGCAGTAGTTTGAGCGCACGAGTTTCAGGGCAGGAGATTCAGGACTGTCGTTTCAGGGCAGGAGTTTCAGGAAATGAGTTTCAGGGCAGCAGTTTCATGCATGAGTTTCAGGGCAGGCGATTTAGGGCGGGAGAATCGGCTGGAGAATCAGGGCGGGAGATTCAGTGCAGCAATTGCAGGGCAGCAGCTTCAGTGCATGCGTTTCAGGGATGGAGAATCGGGGCAGGAGATTCAGGGCAGTAGTTTAAGGGCAGTCGTTTCAGGGCAGGAGTTTCAATGAATGAGTTTCAGGGCAGCAGTTTCATGCATGAGTTTCAGGGCTGGAGAATCAGGGCAGGAGATTCAGGGCTGCAATTGCAGGGCAGCAGTTTCAGTGCATGAGTTTCAGGGCTGGAGAATCGGGGCAGGAGTTTCAGGGCAGCAGTTTTAGGGCAGGAAATTTAGGGCTGTAGTTTCAGGACATGAGTTTCCGGACAGACGTTTCACGTCAGGAGATTCAGAGCAGATGTTTCCGGTATGGAGTTTCAGAACATATGTTTCGGGGCACGAGCTTCGGGGCAGGAGCTTCAGGGCAAGAGTTTCAGGACATGAGTTTCAGGGCAGGAGTTCACGGCAGGAGATTCAGGGCAGGAGTTTCAGGGCACTAGCTTGAGGGCTGGAGTTTCAGAGCAGGAGATTCAGGGCATGAGTTTCCGGGCAGGCGTTTAACGTCAGGAGATTCAGGGCAGAAGTTTCAGGGCAGGAGTTTCAGGGCAGGAGTTTCAGGGCATGAGTTTCCGAGCAGGCGTTTCACGTCAGGAGATTCAGGGCAGAAGTTTCTGGTCTGGAATTTCAGGGCATATGTTTCGGGCAGGAGTTTCAGGTCATAAGATTCAATGAGGAGTTTGAGGGCAGGAGTTTCAGGGCAGGAAATCGAAGGCAGTAGTTTCAGGACA
The DNA here is from genome assembly GCF_963921235.1 of Mobula hypostoma. NCBI lineage: Eukaryota > Metazoa > Chordata > Chondrichthyes > Myliobatiformes > Myliobatidae > Mobula > Mobula hypostoma. Next base: position 189,620,493 of record NC_086103.1, read on the forward strand.
TGAGTTTCCGAGCAGGCGTTTCACGTCAAGAGATTCAGGGCGGAAGTTTCCGGTCAGGAATTTCAGGGCATGAGTTTCGGGGCTGGAGATTCAGGGCTGGAGATTCAGTGCAGGAGATTCAGGGCAGGAGTTTCAGGGCAGCAGTTTCCGGGCAGGAATTTCAGGACATGAGATCCAGGGCAGGAGTTCACGGCAGGAGATTGAGCGCACGAGTTTCAGGGCAGGAGATTCAGGACAGTCGTTTCAGGGCTGGAGATTTAGGGCAGGAGTTTCAGGGAATTAGTTTCAGGGCAGGAGATTCAGGGCAGTCGCTTCAGGGTATGAGTTTCAGGGCAGGAGTTTAAGGGCAGTTGTTTCAGGGCAGGCTATATAGGGCAGGAGTTTCAGTGAATGAGTTTCAGGGCAGCAATTTCATGCATGAGTTTCAGGGCAGGAGATTCAGGGCTGGAGGATCAGGAAAGGAGATTCAGGGCAGCAATTGCAGGGCAGCAGTTACAGTGCATGAGTTTCAGGGCTGGAGACTCAGGGCAGTCATTTCAGGGCATGCGTTTAAGGGCAGGAGTTGAGGGCAGGATTTTCAGGGCAGTAGTTTCAGGGCAGGAAATTCAGGGCTGCAGTTTCAGGGCATGAGTTTCAGGGCAGCAGTTTCATGCATGCGTTTCAGGGCAGGCGATTCAGGGCTGGAGAATCGGCTGGAGAATCAGGGCAGGAGATTCAGGGCAGCAATTGCAGGGCAGCAGCTTCAGTGCATGAGTTTCAGGGCTGGAGAATCGGGGCAGGTGACTCAGGGCCGGGGTTTCAGGGCAGCAATTGCAGGGCAGCAGCTTCAGTGCATGATTTTCAGGGCTGGAGATTCAGGGCAGTCATTTCAGGGCATGCGTTTAAGGGCAGGATTTTCAGGGCAGTAGTTTCAGGGCAGGAAATTCAGGGCAGGAGTTCACGGCCGGAGACTGAGGGCATCAGTTTCAGGGCATGAGTTTCAGGGCAGGAGTTTAAGGGCAGTAGTTTAAGGGCAGTCGTTTCAGGGCAGTAGTTTCAGTGAATGAGTTTCAGGGCAGCAGTTTCATGCATAAGTTTCAGGGCTGGAGTTTCCGGTCTGGACTTTCAGGGCATATGTTTCGGGGCAGGAGTTTCAGGTCATGAGATTCAATGAGGAGTTTGAGGGCAGTAGTTTGAGCGCACGAGTTTCAGGGCAGGAGATTCAGGACTGTCGTTTCAGGGCAGGAGTTTCAGGAAATGAGTTTCAGGGCAGCAGTTTCATGCATGAGTTTCAGGGCAGGCGATTTAGGGCGGGAGAATCGGCTGGAGAATCAGGGCGGGAGATTCAGTGCAGCAATTGCAGGACAGCAGCTTCAGTGCATGCGTTTCAGGGATGGAGAATCGGGGCAGGAGATTCAGGGCAGTAGTTTAAGGGCAGTCGTTTCAGGGCAGGAGTTTCAATGAATGAGTTTCAGGGCAGCAGTTTCATGCATGAGTTTCAGGGCTGGAGAATCAGGGCAGGAGATTCAGGGCTGCAATTGCAGGGCAGCAGTTTCAGTGCATGAGTTTCAGGGCTGGAGAATCGAGGCAGGAGTTTCAGGGCAGCAGTTTTAGGGCAGGAAATTTAGGGCAGTAGTTTCAGGACATGAGTTTCCGGGCAGACGTTTCACGTCAGGAGATTCAGAGCAGATGTTTCCGGTCTGGAGTTTCAGAACATATGTTTCGGGGCACGAGCTTCGGGGCAGGAGCTTCAGGGCAAGAGTTTCAGGACATGAGTTTCAGGGCAGGAGTTCACGGCAGGAGATTCAGGGCAGGAGTTTCAGGGCACCAGCTTGAGGGCTGGAGTTTCAGAGCAGGAGATTCAGGGCATGAGTTTCCGGTCTGGTATTTCAGGGCATATGTTTCGGGGCAGGAGTCTCAGGTCATGAGATTCAATGAGGAGTTTGAGGGCAGTAGTTTGAGCGCACGAGTTTCAGGGCAGGAGATTCAGGACTGTCGTTTCAGGGCAGGAGTTTCAGGAAATGAGTTTCAGGGCAGCAGTTTCAGGCATGAGTTTCAGGGCAGGCGATTTAGGGCGGGAGAATCGGCTGGAGAATCAGGGCGGGAGATTCAGTGCAGCAATTGCAGGGCAGCAGCTTCAGTGCATGCGTTTCAGGGATGGAGAATCGGGGCAGGAGATTCAGGGCAGTAGTTTAAGGGCAGTCGTTTCAGGGCAGGAGTTTCAATGAATGAGTTTCAGGGCAGCAGTTTCATGCATGAGTTTCAGGGCTGGAGAATAAGGGCAGGAGATTCAGGGCTGCAATTGCAGGGCAGCAGTTTCAGTGCATGAGTTTCAGGGCTGGAGAATCGGGGCAGGAGTTTCAGGGCAGCAGTTTTAGGGCAGGAAATTTAGGGCAGTAGTTTCAGGACATGAGTTTCCGGGCAGACGTTTCACGTCAGGAGATTCAGAGCAGATGTTTCCGGTCTGGAGTTTCAGAACATATGTTTCGGGGCACGAGCTTCGGGGCAGGAGCTTCAGGGCAAGAGTTTCAGGACATGAGTTTCAGGGCAGGAGTTCACGGCAGGAGATTCAGGGCAGGAGTTTCAGGGCACTAGCTTGAGGGCTGGAGTTTCAGAGCAGGAGATTCAGGGCATGAGTTTCCGGGCAGGCGTTTAACGTCAGGAGATTCAGGGCAGAAGTTTCAGGGCAGGAGTTTCAGGGCAGGAGTTTCAGGGCATGAGTTTCCGAGCAGGCGTTTCACGTCAGGAGATTCAGGGCAGAAGTTTCTGGTCTGGAATTTCAGGGCATATGTTTCGGGCAGGAGTTTCAGGTCATAAGATTCAATGAGGAGTTTGAGGGCAGGAGTTTCAGGGCAGGAAATTGAGGGCAGTAGTTTCAGGACATGAGTTTCCGAGCAGGCGTTTCACGTCAAGAGATTCAGGGCGGAAGTTTCCGGTCAGGAATTTCAGGGCATGAGTTTCGGGGCTGGAGATTCAGGGCTGGAGATTCAGTGCAGGAGATTCAGGGCAGGAGTTTCAGGGCAGCAGTTTCCGTGCAGGAATTTCAGGACATGAGATCCAGGGCAGGAGTTCACGGCAGGAGATTGAGCGCACGAGTTTCAGGGCAGGAGATTCAGGACAGTCGTTTCAGGGCTGGAGATTTAGGGCAGGAGTTTCAGGGAATTAGTTTCAGGGCAGGAGATTCAGGGCAGTCGCTTCAGGGTATGAGTTTCAGGGCAGGAGTTTAAGGGCAGTTGTTTCAGGGCAGGCTATATAGGGCAGGAGTTTCAGTGAATGAGTTTCAGGGCAGCAATTTCATGCATGAGTTTCAGGGCAGGAGATTCAGGGCTGGAGGATCAGGAAAGGAGATTCAGGGCAGCAATTGCAGGGCAGCAGATTCAGTGCATGAGTTTCAGGGCTGGAGACTCAGGGCAGTCATTTCAGGGCATGCGTTTAAGGGCAGGAGTTGAGGGCAGGATTTTCAGGGCAGTAGTTTCAGGGCAGGAAATTCAGGGCTGCAGTTTCAGGGCATGAGTTTCAGGGCAGCAGTTTCATGCATGCGTTTCAGGGCAGGCGATTCAGGGCTGGAGAATCGGCTGGAGAATCAGGGCAGGAGATTCAGGGCAGCAATTGCAGGGCAGCAGCTTCAGTGCATGAGTTTCAGGGCTGGAGAATCGGGGCAGGTGACTCAGGGCCGGGGTTTCAGGGCAGCAATTGCAGGGCAGCAGCTTCAGTGCATGAGTTTCAGGGCTGGAGAATCGGGGCAGGTGACTCAGGGCCGGGGTTTAAGGGCTGTGGTTTCAGGGCTGGAGTTTCAGAGCAGGAGATTCAGGGCAGCAGTTTTAGGGCATAAGTTTCCGAGCAGGCGTTTCACGTCAGGAGATTCAGGGCAGAAGTTTCAGGTCTGGACTTTCAGGGCATATGTTACGGGGCAGGAGTTTCAGGTCATGAGATTCAATGAGGAGTTTGAGGGCAGTAGTTTGAGAGCAGGAGTTTCAACGCCGGAAATACAGGGCAGCAGTTTCAGGACATGAGTTTCCGAGCAGGCGTTTCACGTCAGGAAATTCAGGGCAGAAGTTTCTGGTCAGGAATTTCAGGGCATGAGTTACGGGGCAGGAGATTCAGGGCTGGAGAATCAGTGCAGGAGTTTCAGGGCAGCAGTTTCAGGGCAAGAATTTCAGGACATGAGATCCAGGGCAGGAGTTCAAGGCATGAGATTGAGCGCACGAGTTTCAGGGCAGGAGATTCAGGACAGTCGTTCCAGGGCAGGAGATTTAGGGCAGGAGCTTCAGGGAATGAGTTTCAGGGCATATGTTTCGGGGCAGGAGTTTCAGGTCATGAGATTGAATGAGGAGTTTGAGGGCAGTAGTTTGAGCGCACGTCTTTCAGAGCAGGAGATTCAGGACTGTCGTTTCAGGGCAGGATATTTAGGGCAGGAGATTCAGAAAATGAGTTTCAGGGCAACAGTTTCATGCATGCGTTTCAGGGCAGGCGATTCAGGGCTGGAGAATCGGCTGGAGAATCAGGGCAGGAGATTCAGGGCAGCAATTGCAGGGCAGCAGCTTCAGTGCATGAGTTTCAGGGCTGGAGAATCGGGGCAGGTTACTCAGGGCCGGGGTTTCAGGGCTGTGGTTTCAGGGCTGTAGTTTCAGGGCAGGAGATTTAGGGCAGGAGTTTCAGGGCAGGTGTCTCATGTCATTAGATTCAGGGCCGGGGTTTAAGGGCTGTGGTTTCAGGGCTGGAGTTTCAGAGCAGGAGATTCAGGGCAGCAGTTTCAGGGCATGAGTTTCCGAGCAGGCGTTTCACGTCAGGAGATTCAGGGCAGAAGTTTCCGGTCTGGACTTTCAGGGCATATGTTTCGGGGCAGAAGTTTCAGGTCATGAGATTCAATGAGGAGTTTGAGGGCAGTAGTTTGAGAGCAGGAGTTTCAACGCCGGAAATACAGGGCAGCAGTTTCAGGACATGAGTTTCCGAGCAGGCGTTTCACGTCAGGAAATTCAGGGCAGAAGTTTCTGGTCAGGAATTTCAGGGCATGAGTTACGGGGCAGGAGATTCAGGGCTGGAGAATCAGTGCAGGAGTTTCATTGCAGCAGTTTCAGGGCAAGAATTTCAGGACATGAGATCCAGGGCAGGAGTTCAAGGCATGAGATTGAGCGCACGAGTTTCAGGGCAGGAGATTCAGGACAGTCGTTCCAGGGCAGGAGATTTAGGGCAGGAGCTTCAGGGAATGAGTTTCAGGGCAGCAGTTTCATGCATGAGTTTCAGGGCAGGAGATTCAGGGCTGGAGAATTAGAGCAGGAGATTCAGGGCAGCAATTGCAGGGCAGCAGTTTCAGTGCATGAGTTTCAGTGCATGGGTTTCAGGGCTGGAGATTCAGGGCAGTCATTTCAGGGCATGCGTTTAAGGGCAGGAGTTGAGGGCAGGATTTTCAGGGCAGGAAATTCAGGGCAGCAGTTTCAGGGCATGAGTTTCCGAGCAGGCGTTTCAAGTCAGGAGATTCAGGGCAGAAGTTTCCGGTCTGGACTTTCAGGGAATATGTTTCGGGGCACTAGCTTCGGGGCAGGAGCTTCAGGGCAGGAGTTTCAGGACATGAGTTTCAGGGCACTAGCTTGAGGGCTGGAGTTTCAGAGCAGGAGATTTAGGGCAGGAGTTTCAGGGCAGGTGTCTCATGTCATTAGATTCAGGGCCGGGGTTTAAGGGCTGTGGTTTCAGGGCTGGAGTTTCAGAGCAGGAGATTCAGGGCAGGAATTTCAGGGCATGAGTTTCCGGGCAGGCGTTTCACGTCAGGAGATTCAGGGCAGACGTTTCTGGTCAGGAATTTCCGATCAGGAGTTTCAGGGCTGGAGTTTCAGGGCAGGAGAATCGGTGTAGGGGATTTAGGGCACGAGTTTCAGGGCAGGAGTTTCAATGCAGTCATTTCAGGGCATGCGTTTAAGGGCAGGAGTTGAGGGCAGGATTTTCAGGGCAGTAGTTTCAGGGCAGGAAATTCAGGGCAGCAGTTTCAGGGCATGAGTTTCTGAGCAGGCGTTTTACGTCAGAAATTCAGGGCAGAAGTTTCCGGTCTGGACTTTCAGGGCATATGTTTCGGGGCAGGAGTTTCAGGTCATGAGATTCAATGAAGAGTTTGAGGGCAGTAGTTTGATGGCAGGAGTTTCAGGGCAGGAAATTCAGGGCAGTAGTTTCAGGACATGAGTTTCCGAGCAGGCGTTTCACGTCAAGAGATTCAGGGCAGCAGTTTCAGGACAGGAATTTCAGGACATGAGATCCAGGGCAGGAGTTCACGGCAGGAGATTGAGCGCACGACTTTCAGGGCAGGAGATTCAGGACAGTCGTTTCAGGGCTGGAGGTTTAGGGCAGGAGTTTCAGGGAGTGAGTTTCAGGGCAGGAGATTCAGGGCAGTCGCTTAAGGGTATGAGTTTCAGGGCAGGAGTTTAAGGGCAGTTGTTTCAGGGCAGGCTATATAGGGCAGGAGTTTCAGTGAATGAGTTTCAGGGCAGCAGTTTCATGCATGAGTTTCAGGGCAGGAGATTCAGGGCTGGAGGATCAGGGCAGGAGATTCAGGGCAGCAATTGCAGGGCAGCAGTTTCAGTGCATGAGTTTCAGGGCTGGAGAATCGGGGCTGAGTTATAGGGCATCAGTTTCGGTGCAGGAGATTCAGGGCAGGATTTTCAGGGCAGGATTTCACGGCCGGAGACTGAGGGCATCAGTTTCAGGGCAGCAGTTTAAGGGCAGTAGTTTAGGGGCAGTCGTTTCAGGGCAGGAGTTTCAGTAAATGAGTTTCAGGGCAGCAGTTTCATGCATGAGTTTCAGGGCAGGAGATTCAGGGCTGGAGAATCAGGGCAGGAGATTCAGGGCGGCAATTGCAGGGCAGCAGTTTCAGTGCATGAGTTTCAGGGCTGGAGAATCGGGGCAGGAGTTATAGGGCAGGAGTTTCAGTGTAGGAGTTTCAGTGCAGGAGTTTCAGGGCAGGAGTTTCAGGGCAGGAGATTCAGGTCATGAGTTTCAGAGCAGCAGTTCACGGCCGGAGACTCAGGTCAGGAGTTTCAGGGCAGCAGATTCAGCGCAGTCGCTTAAGGGCAGGAGTTCCAGGGCAGGACTTTCAGGGCATGAGTTTCAGGGCAGGGAAATTCAGGGTAGGAGATTCAGTACATGTGTTTCAGGGCTGGAGAATCGGGGCAGGAAATTCAGGGAAGGAGTTTCAGGGCAGGTGTCTCATGTCATTCGATTCAGTGCAGGAGATTCAGGGTAGGAGATTCAGGGCAGGAGTTTCAGGGCTGGAGACTCAGGGCAGTCATTTCAGGGCATGCGTTTAAAGGCAGGAGTTGAGGGCAGGATTTTCAGGGCAGTAGTTTCAGGGCAGGAAATTCAGGGCTGCAGTTTCAGGGCATGAGCTTCCGAACAGGCGTTTCACGTCAGGAGATTCAGGGCAGAAGTTTCCGGTCTGGACTTTCAGGGCATATGTTTCGGGGCAGGAGTTTCAGGTCATGAGATTCAATGAGGAGTTTGAGGGCAGTAGTTTGAGCGCACGTCTTTCAGAGCAGGAGATTCAGGACTGTCGTTTCAGGGCAGGATATTTAGGGCAGGAGATTCAGAAAATGAGTTTCAGGGCAACAGTTTCATGCATGCGTTTCAGGGCAGGCGATTCAGGGCTGGAGAATCGGCTGGAGAATCAGGGCAGGAGATTCAGGGCAGCAATTGCAGGGCAGCAGCTTCAGTGCATGAGTTTCAGGGCTGGAGAATCGGGGTAGGTGACTCAGGGCCGGGGTTTCAGGGCTGTGGTTTCAGGGCTGTAGTTTCAGGGCTGGAGATTTAGGGCAGGAGTTTCAGGGCAGGTGTCTCATGTCATTAGATTCAGGGCCGGGGTTTAAGGGCTGTGGTTTCAGGGCTGGAGTTTCAGAGCAGGAGATTCAGGGCAGGAATTTCAGGGCATGAGTTTCCGGGCAGGCGTTTCACGTCAGGAGATTCAGGGCAGACGTTTCTGGTCAAGTATTTCCGGTCAGGAGTTTCAGGGCTGGAGTTTCAGGGCAGGAGAATCGGTGTAGGGGATTTAGGGCACGAGTTTCAGGGCAGGAATTTCAGTGCAGTTATTTCAGGGCATGCGTTTAAGGGCAGGAGTTGAGGGCAGGATTTTCAGGGCAGTAGTTTCAGGGCAGGAAATTCAGGGCAGCAGTTTCAGGGCATGAGTTTCCGAGCAGGCGTTTCACGTCAGGAGATTCAGGGCAGAAGTTTCCGGTCTGGACTTTCAGGGCATATGTTTCGGGGCAGGAGTTTCAGGTCATGAGATTCAATGAGGAGTTTGAGGGCAGTAGTTTGAGAGCAGGAGTTTCAACGCCGGAAATTCAGGGCAGCAGTTTCAGGACATGAGTTTCCGAGCAGGCGTTTCACGTCAGGAAATTCAGGGCAGAAGTTTCCGGTCAGGAATTTCAGGGCATGAGTTTCGGGCCAGGAGATTCAGGGCTGGAGAATCAGTGCAGGAGTTTCAGGGCAGCAGTTTCAGGGCAAGAATTTCAGGACATGAGATCCAGGGCAGGAGTTCAAGGCAGGAGATTGAGCGCACGAATTTCAGGGCAGAAGATTCAGGACAGTCGTTCCAGGGCAGGAGATTTAGGGCAGGAGCTTCAGGGAATGAGTTTCAGGGCAGCAGCTTCATGCATGAGTTTCAGGCCGGAGAATCGGGGCAGGAGATTCAGGGCAGGGGTTTCAGGGCTGTGGTTTCAGGGTTGTAGTTTCAGGGCAGGAGATTTAGGGCAGGAGTTTCAGGGCAGGTGTCTCTTATCATTAGAATCAGGGCAGGAGTTTCAGGGCACTAGATTGAGGGCTGGAGTTTCAGAGCAGGAGATTCAGGGCAGGATATTCAGGGCATGAGTTTCCGGGCAGGCGTTTCACGTCAGGAGATTCAGGGCAGAAGTTTCCGGTCAGGAGTTTCAGGGCAGGAGTTTCAGGGCAGGAGTTTCAGGGCAGGAGTTTCAGGCCAGTCATTTCAGGGCATGCCTTTAAGGGCAAGAGTTTGAGGGCAGGATTTTCAGGGCAGTAGTTAAAGGGCAGGAAATTCAGATCAGCAGTTTCAGGACATGAGTTTCCCAGCAGCCGTTTCACGTCAGGAAATTCAGAGCAGAAGTTTCCGGTCAGGAATTTCAGGGCATGAGTTTCGGGGCAGGAGATTCAGGGCTGGAGAATCAGTGCAGGAGATTCAGGGCAGGAGTTTCAGGGCATGCGTTTAAGGGCAGGAGTTGAGGGCAGGATTTTCAGGGCAGTAGTTTCAGGGCAGGAAATTCAGGGCAGGAGTTCACGGCCGGAGACTGAGGGCATCAGTTTCAGGGCATGAGTTTCAGGGCAGGAGTTTAAGGGCAGTAGTTTAAGGGCAGTCGTTTCAGGGAAGTAGTTTCAGTGAATGAGTTTCAGGGCAGCAGTTTCATGCATGAGTTTCAGGGCTGGAGAATCAGGGCAGGAGTTTCCGGTCTGGACTTTCAGGGCATATGTTTCGGGGCAGGAGTTTCAGGTCATGAGATTCAATGAGGAGTTTGAGGGCAGTAGTTTGAGCGCACGAGTTTCAGGGCAGGAGATTCAGGACTGTCGTTTCAGGGCAGGAGTTTCAGGAAATGAGTTTCAGGGCAACAGTTTCATGCATGAGTTTCAGGGCAGGCGATTTCGGGCGGGAGAATCGGCTGGAGAATCAGGGCGGGAGATTCAGTGCAGCAATTGCAGGGCAGCAGCTTCAGTGCATGCGTTTCAGGGATGGAGAATCGGGGCAGGAGATTCAGGGCAGTAGTTTAAGGGCAGTCGTTTCAGGGCAGGAGTTTCAATGAATGAGTTTCAGGGCAGCAGTTTCATGCATGAGTTTCAGGGCTGGAGAATCAGGGCAGGAGATTCAGGGCAGCAATTGCAGGGCAGCAGTTTCAGTGCATGCGTTTCAGGGCTGGAGAATCGGGGCAGGAGTTTCAGGGCAGCAGTTTTAGGGCAGGAAATTTAGGGCAGTAGCTTCAGGACATGAGTTTCCGGGCAGACGTTTCACGTCAGGAGATTCAGAGCAGATGTTTCCGGTCTGGAGTTTCAGAACATATGTTTCGGGGCACGAGCTTCGGGGCAGGAGCTTCAGGGCAAGAGTTTCAGGACATGAGTTTCAGGGCAGGAGTTCACGGCAGGAGATTCAGGGCAGGAGTTTCAGGGCACTAGCTTGAGGGCTGGAGTTTCAGGGCAGTAGCTTCAGGACATGAGTTTCCGGGCAGACGTTTCACGTCAGGAGATTCAGGGCAGAAGTTTCCGGTCAGGAGTTTCAGGGCAGGAGTTTCAGGGCAGGAGTTTCAGGCCAGTCATTTCAGGGCATGCCTTTAAGGGCAAGAGTTTGAGGGCAGGATTTTCAGGGCAGTAGTTAAAGGGCAGGAAATTCAGGTCAGCAGTTTCAGGACATGAGTTTCCCAGCAGCCGTTTCACGTCAGGAAATTCAGAGCAGAAGTTTCCGGTCAGGAATTTCAGGGCATGAGTTTCGGGGCAGGAGATTCAGGGCTGGAGAATCAGTGCAGGAGATTCAGGGCAGGAGTTTCAGGGCATGCGTTTAAGGGCATGAGTTGAGGGCAGGATTTTCAGGGCAGTAGTTTCAGGGCAGGAAATTCAGGGCAGGAGTTCACGGCCGGAGACTGAGGGCATCAGTTTCAGGGCATGAGTTTCAGGGCAGGAGTTTAAGGGCTGTAGTTTAAGGGCAGTCGTTTCAGGGCAGTAGTTTCAGTGAATGAGTTTCAGGGCAGCAGTTTCATGCATGAGTTTCAGGGCTGGAGAATCAGGGCAGGAGTTTCCGGTCTGGACTTTCAGGGCATATGTTTCGGGGCAGGAGTTTCAGGTCATGAGATTCAATGAGGAGTTTGAGGGCAGTAGTTTGAGCGCACGAGTTTCAGGGCAGGAGATTCAGGACTGTCGTTTCAGGGCAGGAGTTTCAGGAAATGAGTTTCAGGGCAGCAGTTTCATGCATGAGTTTCAGGGCAGGCGATTTAGGGCGGGAGAATCGGCTGGAGAATCAGGGCGGGAGATTCAGTGCAGCAATTGCAGGGCAGCAGCTTCAGTGCATGCGTTTCAGGGATGGAGAATCGGGGCAGGAGATTCAGGGCAGTAGTTTAAGGGCAGTCGTTTCAGGGCAGGAGTTTCAATGAATGAGTTTCAGGGCAGCAGTTTCATGCATGAGTTTCAGGGCTGGAGAATCAGGGCAGGAGATTCAGGGCAGCAATTGCAGGGCAGCAGTTTCAGTGCATGAGTTTCAGGGCTGGAGAATCGGGGCAGGAGTTTCAGGGCAGCAGTTTTAGGGCAGGAAATTTAGGGCAGTAGCTTCAGGACATGAGTTTCCGGGCAGACGTTTCACGTCAGGAGATTCAGAGCAGATGTTTCCGGTCTGGAGTTTCAGAACATATGTTTCGGGGCACGAGCTTCGGGGCAGGAGCTTCAGGGCAAGAGTTTCAGGACATGAGTTTCAGGGCAGGAGTTCACGGCAGGAGATTCATGGCAGGAGTTTCAGGGCACTAGCTTGAGGGCTGGAGTTTCAGAGCAGGAGATTCAGGGCATGAGTTTCCGGGCAGGCGTTTAACGTCAGGAGATTCAGGGCAGAAGTTTCAGGGCAGGAGTTTCAGGGCAGGAGTTTCAGGCCATGAGTTTCCGAGCAGGCGTTTCACGTCAGGAGATTCAGGGCAGAAGTTTCTGGTCTGGAATTTCAGGGCATATGTTTCGGGCAGGAGTTTCAGGTCATAAGATTCAATGAGGAGTTTGAGGGCAGGAGTTTCAGGGCAGGAAATTGAGGGCAGTAGTTTCAGGACATGAGTTTCCGAGCAGGCGTTTCACGTCAAGAGATTCAGGGCGGAAGTTTCCGGTCAGGAATTTCAGGGCATGAGTTTCGGGGCTGGAGATTCAGGGCTGGAGATTCAGTGCAGGAGATTCAGGGCAGGAGTTTCAGGGCAGCAGTTTCCGGGCAGGAATTTCAGGACATGAGATCCAGGGCAGGAGTTCACGGCAGGAGATTGAGCGCACGAGTTTCAGGGCAGGAGATTCAGGACAGTCGTTTCAGGGCTGGAGATTTAGGGCAGGAGTTTCAGGGAATTAGTTTCAGGGCAGGAGATTCAGGGCAGTCGCTTCAGGGTATGAGTTTCAGGGTAGGAGTTTAAGGGCAGTTGTTTCAGGGCCGGCTATATAGGGCAGGAGTTTCAGTGAATCAGTTTCAGGGCAGCAATTTCATGCATGAGTTTCAGGGCAGGAGATTCAGGGCTGGAGGATCAGGAAAGGAGATTCAGGGCAGCAATTGCAGGGCAGCAGTTTCAGTGCATGAGTTTCAGGGCTGGAGACTCAGGGCAGTCATTTCAGGGCATGCGTTTAAGGGGAGGAGTTGAGGGCAGGATTTTCAGGGCAGTAGTTTCAGGGCAGGAAATTCAGGGCTGCAGTTTCAGGGCATGAGCTTCCGAGCAGGCGTTTCACGTCAGGAGATTCAGGGCAGAAGTTTCCGGTCTGGACTTTCAGGGCATATGTTTCGGGGCAGGAGTTTCAGGTCATGAGATTCAATGAGGAGTTTGAGGGCAGTAGTTTGAGCGCACGTCTTTCAGAGCAGGAGATTCAGGACTGTCGTTTCAGGGCAGGATATTTAGGGCAGGAGATTCAGAAAATGAGTTTCAGGGCAACAGTTTCATGCATACGTTTCAGGGCAGGCGATTCAGGGCTGGAGAATCGGCTGGAGAATCAGGGCAGGAGATTCAGGGCAGCAATTGCAGGGCAGCAGCTTCAGTGCATGAGTTTCAGGGCTGGAGAATCGGGGTAGGTGACTCAGGGCCGGGGTTTCAGGGCTGTGGTTTCAGGGCTGTAGTTTCAGGGCAGGAGATTTAGGGCAGGAGTTTCAGGGCAGGTGTCTCATGTCATTAGATTCAGGGCCGGGGTTTAAGGGCTGTGGTTTCAGGGCTGGAGTTTCAGAGCAGGAGATTCAGGGCAGGAATTTCCGGGCATGAGTTTCCGGGCAGGCGTTTCACGTCAGGAGATTCAGGGCAGACGTTTCTGGTCAGGTATTTCCGGTCAGTAGTTTCAGGGCAGGAGTTTCAGGGCAGGAGAATCGGTGTAGGGGATTTAGGGCACGAGTTTCAGGGCAGGAGTTTCAGTGCAGTCATTTCAGGGCATGCGTTTAAGGGCAGGAGTTGAGGGCAGGATTTTCAGGGCAGTAGTTTCAGGGCAGGAAATTCAGGGCAGCAGTTTCAGGGCATGAGTTTCCGAGCAGGCGTTTCACGTCAGGAGATTCAGGGCAGAAGTTTCCGGTCTGGACTTTCAGGGCATATGTTTCGGGGCAGGAGTTTCAGGTCATGAGATTCAATGAGGAGTTTGAGGGCAGTAGTTTGAGAGCAGGAGTTTCAACGCCGGAAATTCAGGGCAGCAGTTTCAGGACATGAGTTTCCGAGCAGGCGTTTCACGTCAGGAAATTCAGGGCAGAAGTTTCCGGTCAGGAATTTCAGGGCATGAGTTTCGGGGCAGGAGATTCAGGGCTGGAGAATCAGTGCAGGAGTTTCAGGGCAGCAGTTTCAGGGCAAGAATTACAGGACATGAGATCCAGGGCAGGAGTTCAAGGCAGGAGATTGAGCGCACGAATTTCAGGGCAGGAGATTCAGGACAGTCGTTCCAGGGCAGGAGATTTAGGGCAGGAGCTTCAGGGAATGAGTTTCAGGGCAGCAGTTTCATGCATGAGTTTCAGGGCCGGAGAATCGGGGCAGGAGATTCAGGGCAGGGGTTTCAGGGCTGTGGTTTCAGGGCTGTAGTTTCAGGGCAGGAGATTTAGGGCAGAAGTTTCTGGGCAGGTGTCTCACGTCATTAGATTCAGGGCAGGAGTTTCAGGGCAGCAGTTTCATGCATGAGTTTCAGGGAAGGCGATTCAGGGCTGGAGAATCGGATGGAGAATCAGGGCAGGAGATTCATGGCAGCAATTGCAGGGCTGCAGCTTCAGTGAATGAGTTTCAGGGCTGGAGAATCAGGGCAGGAGATTTAGGTCAGGAGTTATAGGGCATGAGTTTCGGTGCAGGAGATTCAGGTCAGGAGTTATAGGGCATGAGTTTCGGTGCAGGAGATTCAGGGCAGGAGTTTCAGGGCAGGAGTTCATGGCCGGAGACTGAGAGCATCAGTTTCAGGGCATGAGTTTCAGGGCAGGATATTAAGGGCAGTAGTTTAAGGGCAGTCGTTTCAGGGCAGGAGTTTCAGTGAATGAGATTCAGGGCAGCAGTTTCATGCATGAGTTTCAGGGCTGGAGAATCGGGGCAGGAGTTACAGGGCAGGAGTTGAGGGCAGGATTTTCAGCGCAGTAGTTTCAGGGCAGGAAATTCAGGGCAGTAGTTTCAGGGCATGAGTTTCCGAGCAGGCGTTTCACGTCAGGAGATTCAGGGCAGAAGTTTCCGGTCTGGACTTTCAGGGTATATGTTTCGGGGCAGGAGTTTCAGGTAATGAGATTCAATGAGGAGATTGAGGGCAGTAGTTTGAGCGCACGAGTTTCGGAGCAGGATATTCAGGACTGTCATTTCAGGGCAGGAGATTTAGGGCAGGAGTTTCAGGGAATGAGTTTCAGGGCAGCAGTTTCATGCATGAGTTTCAGGGCAGGCGATTCAGGGCTGGAGAATCGGCTGGAGAATCGGGGCAGGAGATTCAGGGCAGGGGTTTCAGGGCTGTGGTTTCAGGGCTGTAGTTTCAGAGCAGGATATTTAGGGCAGGAGTTTCAGGGCAGGTGTCTCATGTCATTAGATTCAGGGCAGGAGTTTCAGGGCACTAGCCTGAGGGCTGGAGTTTCAGAGCAGGAGATTCAGGGCAGGTAATTCAGGGCATGAGTTTCCGGGAAGGCGTTTCACGTCAGGAGATTCAGTGCAGAAGTTTCCGGTCAGGAATATCCGGTCAGGAGTTTCAGGGCAGGAGAATCAGGGTAGGAGATTCAGGGCACGAGTTTCAGGACAGGAGTTTCAGGGCATGCCTTTAAGGGCAAGAGTTTGAGGGCAGGATTTTCAGGGCAGTAGTTTCAGGGCAGGAAATTCAGCGCAGGAGTTTCAGGACATGAGTTTCCGAGCAGCCGTTTCACGTCAGGAGATTCAGGGCAGCAGTTTCATGCAGGAGATTCAGGGCTGGAAAATCGGCTGGAGAATCTGGGCAGGACATTCAGTGCAGCAGCTTCAGTGCATGAGTTTCAGGGTTGGAGAATCAGGGCAGGAGATTCAGGGCAGCAATTGCAGGGCAGCAGTTTCAGTGCGTGAGTTTCAGGGCTGGAGATTGAGGGCAGTCATTTCAGGGCATGCGTTTAAGGGCAGGAGTTGAGGGCAGGATTTTCAGGGCAGTAGTTTCAGGGCAGGAAATTCAGGGCAGCAGTTACAGGGCATGAGTTTCAGGGCTATAGAATCGTGGCAGGATATTCAGGTCAGGAGTTATCGGGCATGAGTTTCGGTGCAGGAGAATCAGGGCAGGAGTTTCAGGGCAGGAGTTCACGTCCGGAGACTGAGGGCATCAGTTTCAGGGCATGAGTTTCAGGGCAGGAGTTTAAGTGCAGTTGTTTAAGAGCAGTCGTTTCAGGGCAGGATATATAGGGCAGGGGTTTCAGTGAATGAGTTTCAGGGCAGCAGTTTCATGCATGAGTTTCAGGGCAGGACATTCAGGGCTGGAGAATCAGGGCAGGAGATTCAGGGCAGCAATTGCAGGGCAGCAGTTTCAGTGCATGAGTTTCAGGGCTGGAGAATCGGGGCAGGGGTTACAGGGCAGGAGTTTGAGGGCAGGAGTTACAGGGCAGGAGTTTCAGTGCAGGAGTTTCAGTGTAGGAGTTTCAGTGCAGGGGTTTCAGGGCAGGAGTTTCAGGGCAGGAGTTTCAGGTCATGAGTTTCGGGGCTGGAGATTCAGGGCTGTAGAATCGGGGCAGGGGTTACAGGGCAGGAGTTTCAGTGCAGGAGTTTCAGTGTAGGAGTTTCAGTGCAGGGATTTCAGGGCAGGAGTTTCAGGGCAGCAGTTTCCGGTCAGGAATTTCAGGACATGAGTTTCGGGGCTGGAGATTCAGGGCTGGAGATTCAGTGCAGGAGATTCAGGGCAGGAGATTCAGGGCAGCAGTTTCAGGGCAGGAATTTCAGGACATGAGATCCAGGGCAGGAGTTCACGGCAGGATTATTGAGCGCACGAGTTTCAGGACAGAGGATTTAGGGCAGGAGTTTCAGGGAATGAGTTTCAGGGCTGGAGTATCGGGGCAGGATATTCAGGTCAGGAGTTATAGGGCATGAGTTTCGGAGCAGGAGATTCAGGGCTGGAGAATCAGTGCAGGAGTATCAGGGCAGGAGTTTCAGAGCAGCAGTTTCAGGGCAAGAATTTCAGGACATGAGATCCAGGGCAGGAGTTCACGGCAGGAGATTGAGAGCACGAGTTTCAGGGCAGGAGATTCAGGACAGTCGTTCCAGGGCAGGAGATTTAGGGCAGGAGTTTCAGGGAATGAGTTTCAGGGCAGCAGTTTCATGCATGAGTTTCAGGGCAGGAGATTCAGGGCTGGAGAATCAGGGCAGGAGATTCAGGGCAGGAGTTTCAGGACAGCAGTATTAGTGCATGAGTTTCTGTGCATGAGTTTCAGGGCTGGAGATTCAGGCAGTCATTTCAGGGCATGCGTTTAAGGGCAGGAGTTGAGGGCAGGATTTTCAGCCCAGTAGTTTCAGGGCAGCAGTTTTAGGGCATGAGTTTCCGAGCAGGCGTTTCATGTCAGGAGATTCAGGGCAGAAGTTTCCGGTCTGGACTTTCAGGGCATATGTTTCGGGGCAGGAGTTTCAGGTAATGAGATTCAATGAGGAGTTTGAGGGCAGTAGTTTGAGCGCACGAGTTTCGGAGCAGGAGATTCAGGACTGTAATTTCAGGGCAGGAGATTTAGGCAGGAGTTTCAGGGAATGAGTTTCAGGGCAGCAGTTTCATGCATGAGTTTCGGGGCAGGCGATTCAGGGCTGGAGAATCGGTTGGTGAATCGGGACAGGAGATTCAGGGCAGGGGTTTCAGGGCTGTGGTTTCAGGGCTGTAGTTTCAGGGCAGGAGATTTAGGGCAGGAGTTTCAGGGCAGGTGTCTCATGTCATTAGATTCAGGGCAGGAGTTTCAGGGCACTAGCTTGAGGGCTGGAGTTTCAGAGCAGGAGATTCAGGGCAGGTAATTCAGGGCTGTGGTTTCAGGGCTGTAGTTTCAGGGCAGGAGATTTAGGGCAGGAGTTTCAGGGCAGGTGTCTCATGTCATTAGATTCAGGGCAGGAGTTTCAGGGCACTAGCTTGAGGGCTGGAGTTTCAGACCAGGAGATTCAGGGCAGGTAATTCAGGGCATGAGTTTCCGGGCAGGCGTTTCACGTCAGGAGATTCAGTGCAGAAGTTTCCGGTCAGGAGTTTCAGGGCAGGAGTTTCAGGGCAGAAAAATCAGTGTAGGAGATTCAGGGCACGAGTTTCAGGGCAGGAGTTTCAAGGCAGTCATTTCACGGCATGCCTTTAAGGGCAAGAGTTTGAGGGCAGGATTTTCAGGGCAGTAGTTTCAGGGCAGGAAATTCAGGGCAGCAGTTTCATGACATGAGTTTCCGAGCAGCGGTTTCACATCAGGAGATTCAGGGCAGAAGTTTCCGGCCTGGACCTTCAGGGCATATGTTTCGGGGCAGGAGTTTCAGGTCATGAGATTCAATGATGAGTTTGAGGGCAGTAGTTAGAGGGCAGGAGTTTCAGGGCCGGAAATTCAGGGCAGCAGTTTCAGGACATGAGTTTCCGAGCAGGCGTTTCACGTCAGGAAATTCAGGTCAGAAGTTTCCGTTCAGGAATTTCAGGGAATGGGTTTCGGGGCAGGAGATTCAGAGCTGGAAAATCAGTGCAGGAGATTCAGGGCAGGAGTTTCAGGGCAGCAGTTTCAGGGCAGGAATTTGAGGACATACGATCCAGGGCAGGAGTTCAGAACAGGAATTTGAGGACATGAGATCCAGGGCAGGAGTTCAAGGCAGGAGATTGAGCGCACGAGTTTCAGGGCAGGAGATTCAGGGCAGGAGTTTCGGGGCTGGAGATTCAGGGCTGGGGATTCAATGAGGAGTTTGAGGGCAGTAGTTTCAGCGCACGAGTTTCGGAGCAGGGGATTCAGGACTGTCGTTTCAGGGCAGGAGATTTAGGTTCGGAGTTTCAGGGCATGAGTCTCAGGGCAGGAGTTTAAGCGCAGTAGTTTAAGAGCAGTCGTTTCAGGGCAAGATATTCAGGGCAGGAGTTTCAGGGCAGAGATTCACAGTTCAGGGCATGAGTTTCAGGGCAGAGTTTCAGGGCATGAGTTTCAGGGCAGGAGATTCAGGGCATGAGATTCAGGGCATGAGATTCAGGGCAGAGATTCAGGGCAGAGATTTCAGGGCATGAGTTTCAGGGCATGAGATTCAGGGCAGGAGATTCAGGGCAGAGTTCAGGGCATGAGATTCAGGGCATGAGTTTCAGGGCATGAGATTCAGGGCATGAGTTTCAGGGCAGGAGTTTCAGGGCAGGAGATTCAGGGCAGGAGTTTCAGGGCAGGAGTTTCAGGGAGTAGTTTCAGGCAGGAGTTTCAGGGCAGGAGTTTCAGGGCAGGAGTTTCAGGGCATGAGTTTCAGGGCAGGGCTTCAGCAGGATTCAGGGCATGAGATTCAGGGCAGGAGTTTCAGGGCATGAGATTCAGGGCAGTAGTTTCAGGGCAGGAGATTCAGGGCATGAGATTTCAGGGCAGGTTCAGGGCTGAGATTCAGGGCATGAGTTT
This sequence comes from Mobula hypostoma, assembly GCF_963921235.1. NCBI lineage: Eukaryota > Metazoa > Chordata > Chondrichthyes > Myliobatiformes > Myliobatidae > Mobula > Mobula hypostoma. Next base: position 189,639,178 of record NC_086103.1, read on the forward strand.
CAGGGCAGGAGATTCAGGGCATGAGATTCAGGGCAGGAGTTTCAGGGCATGAGATTCAGGGCAGTAGTTTCAGGGCATGAGATTCAGGGCAGAGTTTCAGGGCATGAGATTCAGGGCAGGAGTTTCAGGGCAGGAGATTCAGGGCAGAGATTCAGGCAGGAGTTTCAGGGCATGAGATTCAGGGCAGGAGTTTCAGGGCATGAGATTCAGGGCAGGAGTTTCAGGGCATGAGTTCAGGGCATGAGTTTCAGGGCAGGAGATTCAGGGCATGAGTTTCAGGGCAGAGATTTCAGGGCAGGAGATTCAGGGCATGAGTTTCAGGGCATGAGTTTCAGGGCATGAGTTTCAGGGCAGGCGATTCAGGGCAGGAGATTCAGGGCTGGAGTTCAGGGCATGAGATTCAGGGCAGGAGATTCAGGGCAGAGATTCAGGGCATGAGTTTCAGGGCAGGAGATTCAGGGCATGAGATTCAGGGCCGGAGTTTCAGGGCTGTGAGTTTCAGGGCTGTAGTTTCAGGGCAGGAGATTCAGGGCATGAGTTTCAGGGCAGGAGTTTCAGGGCATGAGATTCAGGGCATGAGTTTCAGGGCATGAGATTCAGGGCAGGAGTTTCAGGGCATGAGATTCAGGGCAGGAGTTTCAGGGCATGAGATTCAGGGCAGGAGTTTCAGGGCAGGAGATTCAGGGCATGAGATTCAGGGCAAGTTCAGGAGTTTCAGGGCATGAGATTCAGGGCAGGAGTTTCAGGGCATGAGATTCAGGGCAGAGGGGCAGGAGATTAGGGCAGAGTTTCAGGGCAGGAGTTTCAGGGCATGAGATTCAGGGCAGGAGTTTCAGGGCATGAGTTTCAGGGCAGGAGTTTCAGGGCAGGAGATTCAGGGCAGGAGTTTCAGGGCAGGAAGTTCAGGGCATGAGTTTCAGGGCAGGAGTTTCAGGGCTGGAGATTCAGGGCAGGAGTTTCAAGGGCAGAGATTTCAGGGCATGAGATTTCAGGGCATGAGATTCAGGGCAGGAGTTTCAGGGCATGAGATTCAGGGCATGAGTTTCAGGGCAGGAGATTCAGGGCAGTCGTTTCAGGGCATGAGATTCAGGGCAGGAGATTCAGGGCATGAGTTTCAGGGCAGCAGTTTCATGGCATGAGTTTCAGGGCAGGAGATTCAGGGCAGGAGATTCAGGGCAGGAGATTCAGGGCAGCAGATTCAGGGCAGCAGTTTCAGGGCATGAGTTCAGGGCATTTCAGGGCATGAGATTCAGGGCATGAGATTCAGGGCATGAGATTCAGGGCATGAGATTCAGGGCAGGAGTTTCAGGGCATGAGATTTCAGGGCAGAGTTTCAGGGCATGAGATTCAGGGCATGAGTTTCAGGCAGGAGATTCAGGGCATGAGATTCAGGGCAGAGTTTCAGGGCATGAGATTCAGGGCATGAGTTTCAGGGCATGAGTTCAGGGCAGAGTTCAGGGCAGGAGTTTCAGGGCATGAGTTTCAGGGCATGAGATTCAGGGCTGGAGTTTCAGGGCAGGAGATTCAGGGCAGGAGTTTCAGGGCAGGTGTTTCAGGGCATGAGATTCAGGGCAGGAGTTTCAGGGCATGAGATTCAGGGCAGGAGTTTCAGGGCATGAGATTCAGGGCAGGAGTTTCAGGGCATGAGATTCAGGGCAGGAGTTTCAGGGCATGAGATTCAGGGCATGAGATTCAGGGCATGAGATTCAGGGCAGGAGTTTCAGGGCATGAGATTCAGGGCAGAGATTTCAGGGCAGGGCTGAGATTCAGGGCATGAGTTTCAGGGCATGAGATTCAGGGCATGAGATTCAGGGCATGAGTTCAGGGCATGAGTTTCAGGGCATGAGATTCAGGGCATGAGATTCAGGGCAGGAGTTTCAGGGCATGAGATTCAGGGCATGAGTTTCAGGGCATGAGTTTCAGGGCATGAGATTCAGGGCATGAGATTCAGGGCAGAGTTTCAGGGCATGAGATTCAGGGCATGAGTTTCAGGGCATGAGTTTCAGGGCATGAGATTCAGGGCATGAGATTCAGGGCAGGAGTTTCAGGGCATAGATTCAGGGCAGGAGATTCAGGGCAGTAGTTTCAGGGCATGAGATTCAGACCAGGAGTTTCAGGGCATGAGATTCAGGGCAGGAGTTTCAGGGCAGGAGTTTCAGGGCATGAGTTTCAGCGCTGGAGATTCAGGGCAGGAGTTTCAGGGCAGGAGGTTCAGGGCAGGAGATTCAGGGCAGGAGTTTCAGGGCATGAGATTCAGGGCAGGAGTTTCACGGGCATGAGATTCAGGGCATGACTTTCAGGGCAGGAGATTCAGGGCAGTCGTTTCAGGGCATGAGATTCAGGGCAGGAGTTTCAGGGCATGAGTTTCAGGGCAGGAGATTCAGGGCAGGAGTTTCAGGGCATGAGTTTCAGGGCAGGAGTTTCAGGGCAGTTGTTTCAGGGCATGAGATTCAGGGCAGGAGTTTCAGGGCATGAGTTTCAGGCAGGCATGGTTTCAGGGCATGAGATTCAGGGCATGAGATTCAGGGCATGAGTTCAGGGCATGAGATTCAGGGCATGAGATTCAGGGCAGGAGTTTCAGGGCATGAGATTCAGGGCATGAGATTCAGGGCATGAGATTCAGGGCATGAGATTCAGGGCATGAGATTCAGGGCAGTTCAGGGCTAGTTCAGGGCAGAGTTTCAGGGCATGAGATTCAGGGCATGAGTTTCAGGGCAGAGTTTCAGGGCAGTGAGTTCAGGGCAGAGTTTCAGGGCATGAGATTCAGGGCATGAGATTCAGGGCATGAGTTTCAGGGCATGAGATTCAGGGCAGAGATTCAGGGCTGGAGATTCAGGGCAGGAGATTCAGGGCGGCAGATTCAGGGCAGGAGTTTCAGGGCATGAGTTTCAGGGCTGGAGATTCAGGGCAGGAGTTTCAGGGCAGGAGTTTCAGGGCAGGAGTTTCAGGGCAGGAGTTTCAGGGCAGGAGTTTCAGGGCAGGAGATTCAGGGCATGAGTTTCAGGGCAGGAGATTCAGGGCATGAGATTCAGGGCAGGAGTTTCAGGGCATGAGATTCAGGGCAGTAGTTTCAGGGCAGGAGATTCAGGGCAGGACTTTCAGGGCATGAGTTTCAGGGCATGAGATTCAGGGTAGGAGATTCAGGGCATGAGTTTCAGGGCTGGAGATTCAGGGCAGGAGATTCAGGGCAGGAGTTTCAGGGCAGGAGTTTCAGGGCATGAGATTCAGGGCAGGAGATTCAGGGCAGGAGATTCAGGGCAGGAGTTTCAGGGCTGGAGATTCAGGGCAGTCGTTTCAGGGCATGAGTTTCAGGGCAGGAGATTCAGGGCAGGAGTTTCAGGGCAGGAGATTCAGGGCATGCAGATTCAGGGCATGAGCTTCAGGGCAGGAGTTTCAGGGCATGAGATTCAGGGCAGAGTTTCAGGGCATGAGATTCAGGGCATGAGTTCAGGGCAGGAGATTCAGGGCATGAGATTCAGGGCATGAGTTTCAGGGCATGAGTTTCAGGGCATGAGATTCAGGGCATGAGATTCAGGGCATGAGATTCAGGGCATGAGATTCAGGGCATGAGATTCAGGGCATGAGATTCAGGGCATGAGATTCAGGGCATGAGATTCAGGCAGAGTTTCAGGGCATGAGATTTCAGGGCATGGAGGATTCAGGGCAGGAGATTCAGGGCAGCAGATTCAGGGCATGAGATTCAGGGCATGAGTTTCAGGGCATGAGATTCAGGGCATGAGATTCAGGGCAGGAGTTTCAGGGCATGAGTTTCAGGGCATGAGATTCAGGGCAGGAGATTCAGGGCAGGAGTTTCAGGGCAGGTGTTTCAGGGCATGAGATTCAGGGCAGGAGTTTCAGGGCATGAGTTTCAGGGCTGGAGTTTCAGGGCAGGAGATTCAGGGCAGAGTTCAGGGCATGAGATTCAGGGCAGAGTTTCAGGGCATGAGATTCAGGGCATGAGTTTCAGGGCAGATGAGTTCAGGGCAGGAGTTTCAGGGCTGGAGTTTCAGGGCATGAGATTCAGGGCAGGGGATTCAGGGCATGAGTTTCAGGGCAGGAGTTTCAGGGCAGGAGTTTCAGGGCATGAGATTCAGGGCAGGAGATTCAGGGCAGGAGTTTCAGGGCAGGAGTTTCAGGGCAGGAGATTCAGGGCATGAGTTTCAGGGCATGAGATTCAGGGCAGGAGTTTCAGGGCAGGAGATTCAGGGCAGAAGTTTCAGGGCATGACTTTCAGGGCATGAGATTCAGGGCAGTAGTTTCAGGGCATGAGATTCAGGACAGGCGTTACAGGGCATGATATTCAGGGCAGGAGTTTCAGGGCAGGAGATTCAGGGCAGGAGATTCAGGGCATGAGTTTCAGGGCATGAGTTTCAGACCAGGAGTTTCAAGGCATGAGATTCAGGGCAGTAGTTTCAGGGCTTGAGATACAGGGCATGAGTTTCAGGGCATGGGATTCAGGGCATGACTTTCAGGGCTTGAGATTCAGGGCAGGAGTTTCAGGGCATGAGATTCAGGGCATGAGATTCAGGGCAGAAGTTTCAGGGCATGACATTCAGGGCATGAGATTCAGGGCAGTAGTTTTGGAGCTTGAGATTCAGGGCATAAGATTCATGGCAGGAGTTTCAAGGCTTGAGATACAGGGCATCAGTTTCAGGGCAGTAGTTTCAGGGCTTGAGATACAGGGCATGAGTTTCAGGGCATGAGATTCAGGGCATGACTTTCAGGCTTGAGATTCAGGGCAGGAGTTTCAGGGCATGAGATTCAGGGCATGAGATTCAGGGCAGAAGTTTCAGGGCATGACATTCAGGGCATGAGATTCAGGGCATGAGATTCAGGGCATGACTTTCAGGGAAGGAGATTCAGGGCAGGAGTTTCAGGGCATGAGATTCAGGGCATGAGCTTTAGGGCAGGAGTTTCAGGGCAGGAGATTCAGGGCATGAGATTCAGGGCAGAAGTTCAGGGCATGACATTCAGGGCATGAGATTCAGGGCAGTAGTTTCAGGGCTTGAGATTCAGGGCATGAGAATCAGGGCAGGAGTTTCAAGGCATCAGATTCAGGGCAGTAGTTTCAGGGCTTGAGATTCAGGGCATGAGTTTCAGGACATGAGATTCAGGGCATGAGTTTCAGGGAATGAGATTCAGGGCAGTAGTTTCAAGGCATGGGATTCAGGGCATGAGTTTCAGACCAGGAGTTTCAAGGCATGAGATTCAGGGCATAAGATTCAGGGCATGAGTTTCAGACCAGGAGTTTCAAGGCATGAGATTCAGGGTAGTAGTTTCAGGGCTTGAGATACAGGGCATGAGTTTCAGGGCATGAGATTCAGGGCATGACTTTCAGAGATGAGATTCAGGGCAGGAGATTCAGGGCATGAGATTCAGGGCATGAGATTCAGTGCAGTAGTTTCAGGGCAGGTGTTTCTGAGCAGGAGTTTTAAGGCATTAGATTCAGGGCAGTAGTTTCAGGGCTTGAGATTCAGGGCATGAGATTCAGGGCAGGAGATTCAGGGCATGAGATTCAGGGCATGAGATTCAGGGCATGACTTTCAGGGCAGGAGATTCAGGGCAGGAGTTTCAGGGCATGAGATTCAGGGCATGAGATTTATGGCAGGAGTTTCAGGGCAGGAGTTTCAGGGAATGAGATTCAGGGCAGTAGTTTCAGGGCATGGGATTCAGGGCATGAGTTTCAGACCAGGAGTTTCAAGGCATGAGATTCAGGGCATAAGATTCAGGGCATGAGTTTGAGACCAGGAGTTTCAAGGCATGAGATTCAGGGTAGTAGTTTCAGGGCTTGAGATACAGGGCATGAGTTTCAGGGCATGAGATTCAGGGCATGACTTTCAGAGATGAGATTCAGGGCAGGAGATTCAGGGCATGAGATTCAGGGCATGAGATTCAGTGCAGTAGTTTCAGGGCAGGTGTTTCAGAGCAGGAGTTTTAAGGCATTAGATTCAGGGCAGTAGTTTCAGGGCTTGAGATTCAGGGCATGAGATTCAGGGCAGGAGATTCAAGGCATGAGATTCAGGGCAGTAGTTTCAGGGCTTGAGATTCAGGGCAAGAGATTCATCGCAGGAGATTCAGGGCATGAGATTCAGGGCATGACTTTCAGGGAAGGAGATTCAGGGCAGGAGTTTCAGGGCATGAGATTCAGGGCATGAGCTTCAGGGCAGGAGTTTCAGGGCAGGAGTTTCAGGGCAGGAGATTCAGGGCAGTAGTTTCAGGGCATGAGATTCAGGACAGGCGTTACAGGGCATGATATTCAGGGCAGGAGTTTCAGGGCATGAGATTCAGGGCAGGAGATTCAGGGCATGAGTTTCAGGGCATGAGTTTCAGACCAGGAGTTTCAAGGCATGAGATTCAGGGCATGGGATTCAGGGCATGACTTTCAGGGCTTGAGATTCAGGGCAGGAGTTTCAGGGCATGAGATTCAGGGCATGAGATTCAGGGCAGAAGTTTCAGGGCATGACATTCAGGGCATGAGATTCAGGGCAGTAGTTTCAGGGCTTGAGATTCAGGGCATAAGATTCATGGCAGGAGTTTCAAGGCTTGAGATACAGGGCATCAGTTTCAGGGCAGTAGATTCAGGGCTTGAGATACAGGGCATGAGTTTCAGGGCATGAGATTCAGGGCATGACTTTCAGGGCTTGAGATTCAGGGCAGGAGTTTCAGGGCATGAGATTCAGGGCATGAGATTCAGGGCAGAAGTTTCAGGGCATGACTTTCAGAGCATGAGATTCAGGGCACGAGATTCAGGGCATGAGATTCAGGGCATGAGATTCAGAGCAGTAGTTTCAGGGCAGGTGTTTCTGAGCAGGAGTTTTAAGGCATGAGATTCAGGGCAGGAGATTCAGGGCATGAGTTTCAGGGCAGGAGTTTCAGACCAGGAGTTTCAAGGCATGAGATTCAGGGCAGTATTTTCAGGGCTTGAGATACAGGGCATGAGTTTCAGGGCATGGGATTCAGGGCATGACTTTCAGGGCTTGAGATTCAGGGCAGGAGTTTCAGGGCATGAGATTCAGGGCAGAAGTTTCAGGGCATGACATTCAGGGCATGAGATTCAGGGCAGTAGTTTCAGGGCTTGAGATTCAGGGCATAAGATTCATGGCAGGAGTTTCAAGGCTTGAGATACAGGGCATCAGTTTCAGGGCAGTAGATTCAGGGCTTGAGATACAGGGCATGAGATTCAGGGAATGAGATTCAGGGCAGTAGTTTCAGGGCATGAGATTCAGGGCAGGAGATTCAGGGCAGGAGTTTCAGGGCATGAGATTCAGGGCAGTAGTTTCAGGGCTTGAGATTCAGGGCATGAGATTCAGGGAATGAGATTCAGGGCAGTAGTTTCAGGGCATGAGATTCAGGGCAGGAGATTCAGGGCAGGAGTTTCAGGGCATGAGATTCAGGGCAGTAGTTTCAGGGCTTGAGATTCAGGGCATGAGTTTCAGGGCATGAGATTCAGGTATCAGATTCATGGCAGGAGATTCAGGACAGGAGTTTCAGGGCATGATATTCATGGGCAGTAGTTTCAGGGCATGAGATTCAGGACAGGCGTTACAGGGCATGATATTCAGGGCAGGAGTTTAAGGGCATGAGATTCAGGGCAGGAGATTCAGGGCATGAGTTTCAGGGCAGGAGTTTCAGACCAGGAGTTTCAGGGCATGAGATTCAGGGCATGAGCTTTAGGGCAGGAGATTCAGGGCAGGAGATTCAGGGCATGAGATTCAGGGCAGAAGTTCAGGGCATGACATTCAGGGTATGAGATTCAGGGCAGTAGTTTCAGGGCTTGAGATTCAGGGCATGAGAATCAGGGCAGGAGTTTCAAGGCATCAGATTCAGGGCAGTAGTTTCAGGGCTTGAGATTCAGGGCATGAGTTTCAGGACATGAGATTCAGGGCATGAGTTTCAGGGAATGAGATTCAGGGCAGTAGTTTCAAGGCATGGGATTCAGGGCATGAGTTTCAGACAAGGAGTTTCAAGGCATGAGATTCAGGGCATAAGATTCAGGGCATGAGTTTGAGACCAGGAGTTTCAAGGCATGAGATTCACGGTAGTAGTTTCAGGGCTTGAGATACAGGGCATGAGTTTCAGGGCATGAGATTCAGGGCATGACTTTCAGAGATGAGATTCAGGGCACGAGATTCAGGGCATGAGATTCAGGGCATGAGATTCAGTGCAGTAGTTTCAGGGCAGGTGTTTCAGAGCAGGAGTTTTAAGGCATTAGATTCAGGGCAGTAGTTTCAGGGCTTGAGATTCAGGGCATGAGATTCAGGGCAGGAGATTCAAGGCATGAGATTCAGGGCAGTAGTTTCAGGGCTTGAGATTCAGGGCATGAGATTCATGGCAGGAGATTCAGGGCATGAGATTCAGGGCATGAGATTCAGGGCATGACTTTCAGGGCAGGAGATTCAGGGCAGGAGTTTCAGGGCATGAGATTCAGGGCATGAGCTTCAGGGCAGGAGTTTCAGGGCAGGAGTTTCAGGGAATGAGATTCAGGGCTGTAGTTTCAAGGCATGGGATTCAGGGCATGAGTTTCAGACTAGGAGTTTCAAGGCATGAGATTCAGGGCATAAGATTCAGGGCATGAGTTTGAGTCCAGGAGTTTCAAGGCATGAGATTCAGGGTAGTAGTTTCAGGGCTTGAGATACAGGGCATGAGTTTCAGGGCATGAGATTCAGGGCATGACTTTCAGAGATGAGATTCAGGGCAGGAGATTCAGGGCATGAGATTCAGGGCATGAGATTCAGTGCAGTAGTTTCAGGGCAGGTGTTTCTGAGCAGGAGTTTTAAGGCATTAGATTCAGGGCAGTAGTTTCAGGGCTTGAGATTCAGGGCATGAGATTCAGGGCAGGAGATTCAAGGCAGGAGATTCAGGGCATGAGATTCAGGGCATGAGATTCAGGGCATGACTTTCAGGGAAGGAGATTCAGGGCAGGAGTTTCAGTGCATGAGATTCAGGGCATGAGCTTCAGGGCAGAAGTTTCAGGGCAGGAGTTTCAGGGCAGGAGATTCAGGGCAGTAGTTTCAGGGCATGAGATTCAGGACAGGCGTTACAGGGCATGATATTCAGGGCAGGAGTTTCAGGGCATGAGATTCAGGGCAGGAGATTCAGGGCATGAGTTTCAGGGCAGGAGTTTCAGACCAGGAGTTTCAAGGCATGAGATTCAGGGCAGTATTTTCAGGGCTTGAGATACAGGGCATGAGTTTCAGGGCATGGGATTCAGGGCATGACTTTCAGGGCTTGAGATTCAGGGCAGGAGTTTCAGGGCATGAGATTCAGGGCATGAGATTCAGGGCAGAAGTTTCAGGGCATGACATTCAGGGCATGAGATTCAGGGCAGTAGTTTCAGAGCTTGAGATTCAGGGCATAAGATTCATGGCAGGAGTTTCAAGGCTTGAGATACAGGGCATCAGTTTCAGGGCAGTAGTTTCAGGGCATGAGATTCAGGACAGGCGTTACAGGGCATGATATTCAGGGCAGGAGTTTCAGGGCATGAGATTCACGGCAGGAGATTCAGGGCATGAGTTTCAGGGCAGGAGTTTCAGACCAGGAGTTTCAAGGCATGAGATTCAGGGCATGGGATTCAGGGCATGACTTTCAGGGCTTGAGATTCAGGGCAGGAGTTTCAGGGCATGAGATTCAGGGCATGAGATTCAGGGCAGAAGTTTCAGGGCATGACATTCAGGGCATGAGATTCAGGGCAGTAGTTTCAGAGCTTGAGATTCAGGGCATAAGATTCATGGCAGGAGTTTCAAGGCTTGAGATACAGGGCATCAGTTTCAGGGCAGTAGATTCAGGGCTTGAGATACAGGGCATGAGTTTCAGGGCATGAGATTCAGGGCATGACTTTCAGGGATGAGATTCAGGGCAGGAGTTTCAGGGCATGAGATTCAGGGCATGAGATTCAGGGCAGAAGTTTCAGGGCATGACATTCAGGGCATGAGATTCAGGGCAGTAGTTTCAGGGCTTGATATTCAGCGCATGAGATTCAGGGCAGGAGTTTCAAGGCATGAGATTCAGGGCAGTAGTTTCAGGGCTTGAGATTCAGGGCAGTAGTTTCAGGGCATGAGATTCAGGGCAGTAGTTTCAGGGCATGAGATTCAGGGCAGGAGATTCATGGCATGAGATTCAGGGCATGAGTTTCAGGGCATGAGATTCAGGGCATGAGATTCAGAGCAGGAGTTTCAGGGCATAAGATTCAGGGCTGTAGTTTCAGGGCAGGAGATTCATGGGATGAGATTCTGGGCATGAGATTCAGGGCATGAGATTCAGGGCAGGAGTTTCAGGGCATGAGATTCAGGGCAGGAGATTCAGGGCAGGAGATTCAGTGCATGAGTTTCAGACCAGGAGTTTCAAGGCATGAGATTCAGGGCATGAGTTTCAGGGCATGAGATTCAGGGCAGTAGTTTCAGTCATGAGATTCAGGGCAGGAGTTTCATGGCATGAGATTCAGGGCAGGAGTTTCAGGGCATGAGATTCAGGGCAGGAGATTCAGGGCAGGAGTTTCAGGGCATGAGATTCAGGGCATGAGTTTCAGACCAGGAGTTTCAAGGCATGAGATTCAGGGCAGTAGTTTCAGGGCTTGAGATTCAGGGCATGAGTTTCAGGGCATGAGATTCAGGCATGAGATTCATGGCAGGAGATTCAGGACAGGAGTTTCAGGGCATGATATTCAGGGCAGGAGATTCAGGGCATGAGTTTCAGGGCATGAGATTCAGGGCAGGAGTTTCATGGCATGAGATTCAGGGCATGAGTTTCAGGGCATGAGATTCAGGGCATGAGATTCAGAGCAGGAGTTTCAGGGCATAAGATTCAGGGCTGTAGTTTCAGGGCATGAGATTCAGGGCAGGAGTTTTAGGGCATGAGATTCAGGGCATGAGTTTCAGACCAGGAGTTTCAAGGCATGAGATTCAGTGCAGTAGTTTCAGGGCATGAGATTCAGGGCATGAGTTTCAGGGCATGAGATTCAGGGCATGAGATTCAGGGCAGGAGATTCAGGACTGGAATTTCAGGGCATGACATTCAGGGCAGGAGATTCAGGGCATGAGATTCAGGGCAGGTGTTTCAGAGCAGGAGTTTTAAGGCATGAGATTCAGGGTAGTAGTTTCAGGGCTTGAGATTCAGGGCAGTAGTTTCAGGGCATGAGATTCAGGGCATGAGTTTCAGACAAGGAGTTTCAAGGCATGAGATTCAGGGCATAAGATTCAGGGCATGAGTTTGAGACCAGGAGTTTCAAGGCATGAGATTCACGGTAGTAGTTTCAGGGCTTGAGATACAGGGCATGAGTTTCAGGGCATGAGATTCAGGGCATGACTTTCAGAGATGAGATTCAGGGCACGAGATTCAGGGCATGAGATTCAGGGCATGAGATTCAGTGCAGTAGTTTCAGGGCAGGTGTTTCAGAGCAGGAGTTTTAAGGCATTAGATTCAGGGCAGTAGTTTCAGGGCTTGAGATACAGGGGATGAGATTCATGGCAGAAGATTCAGGGCATGAGATTCAGGGCAGGAGTTTCAGGGCATGAGATTCAGGGCAGGAGATTCAGGGCAGGAGTTTCAGGGCATGAGATTCAGGGCATGAGTTTCAGGGCAGGAGTTTCAGGGCATGAGATTCAGGGCATGAGCTTCATGGCAGGAGTTTCAGGGCAGGAGTTTCAGGGAATGAGATTCAGGGCAGTAGTTTCAAGGCATGGGATTCAGGGCATGAGTTTCAGACTAGGAGTTTCAAGGCATGAGATTCAGGGCATAAGATTCAGGGCATGAGTTTGAGGCCAGGAGTTTCAAGGCATGAGATTCAGGGTAGTAGTTTCAGGGCTTGAGATACAGGGCATGAGTTTCAGGGCATGAGATTCAGGGCATGACTTTCAGAGATGAGATTCAGGGCAGGAGATTCAGGGCATGAGATTCAGGGCATGAGATTCAGTGCAGTAGTTTCAGGGCAGGTGTTTCTGAGCAGGAGTTTTAAGGCATTAGATTCAGGGCAGTAGTTTCAGGGCTTGAGATTCAGGGCATGAGATTCAGGGCAGGAGATTCAGGGCAGTAGTTTCAGGGCTTGAGATTCAGGGCATGAGATTCAGGGCATGACTTTCAGGGAAGGAGATTCAGGGCAGGAGTTTCAGGGCATGAGATTCAGGGCATGAGCTTCAGGGCAGGAGTTTCAGGGCAGGAGATTCAGGGCAGTAGTTTCAGGGCATGAGATTCAGGACAGGCGTTACAGGGCATGATATTCAGGGCAGGAGTTTCAGGGCATGAGATTCAGGGCAGGAGATTCAGGGCATGAGTTTCAGGGCATGAGTTTCAGACCAGGAGTTTCAAGGCATGAGATTCAGGGCAGTATTTTCAGGGCTTGAGATACAGGGCATGAGTTTCAGGGCATGGGATTCAGGGCATGACTTTCAGGGCTTGAGATTCAGGGCAGGAGTTTCAGGGCATGAGATTCAGGGCATGAGATTCAGGGCAGAAGTTTCAGGGCATGACATTCAGGGCATGAGATTCAGGGCAGTAGTTTCAGGGCTTGAGATTCAGGGCATGAGATTCATGGCAGGAGTTTCAAGGCTTGAGATACAGGGCATCAGATTCAGGGCAGTAGTTTCAGGGCATGAGATTCAGGACAGGAGTTTCAGGGCATGATATTCAGGGCAGGAGTTTCAGGGCATGAGATTCAGGGCAGGAGATTCAGGGCATGAGTTTCAGGGCATGAGTTTCAGACCAGGAGTTTCAAGGCATGAGATTCAGGGCATGGGATTCAGGGCATGACTTTCAGGGCTTGAGATTCAGGGCAGGAGTTTCAGGGCATGAGATTCAGGGCATGAGATTCAGGGCAGAAGTTTCAGGGCATGACATTCAGGGCATGAGATTCAGGGCAGTAGTTTCAGAGCTTGAGATTCAGGGCATAAGATTCATGGCAGGAGTTTCAAGGCTTGAGATACAGGGCATCAGTTTCAGGGCAGTAGATTCAGGGCTTGAGATACAGGGCATGAGTTTCAGGGCATGAGATTCAGGGCATGACTTTCAGGCTTGAGATTCAGGGCAGGAGTTTCAGGGCATGAGATTCAGGGCATGAGATTCAGGGCAGAAGTTTCAGGGCATGACATTCAGGGCATGAGATTCAGGGCAGTAGTTTCAGGGCTTGATATTCAGTGCATGAGATTCAGGGCAGTAGTTTCAGGGCTTGAGATTCAGGGCAGTAGTTTCAGGGCATGAGATTCAGGGCAGAGTTTCAGGGCATGAGATTCAGGGCAGTAGTTTCAGGGCATGAGATTCAGGGCAGGTTAGGGTTAGGGTTAGGGTTAGGGTTAGGGTTAGGGTTAGGGTTAGGGTTAGGGTTAGGGTTAGGGTTAGGGTTAGGGTTAGGGTTAGGGTTAGGGTTAGGGTTAGGGTTAGGGTTAGGGTTAGGGTTAGGGGTTAGGGTTAGGGTTAGGGGTTAGGGTTAGGGTTAGGGTTAGGGTTAGGGTTAGGGTTAGGGTTAGGGTTAGGGGGTTAGGGTTAGGGTTAGGGTTAGGGTTAGGGTTAGGGTTAGGGTTAGGGTTTGGGTTAGGGTTAGGGTTAGGGTTAGGGTTAGGGTTAGGGTTAGGGTTAGGGTTAGGGTTAGGGTTAGGGTTAGGGTTAGGGTTAGGGTTAGGGTTAGGGTTAGGGTTAGGGTTAGGGTTAGGGGGTTAGGATGGAGGTTAGGGTTAGGGTTAGGGTTAGGGTTAGGGTTAGGGTTAGGGTTAGGACTCAGGGACGGAGGGACTAGGGAGGAATGGACTCAGGAATGGAGGACTGAGGGACTCATGGAGGACTCAGGGACGAGGAATGAGGAATGAGGAACTCAGGAATGGAGGATGGCAGGAGGACTCGAATTGAGGAATCAGAGGGAATGGAGGATGGAGGAATGGAGGAATGGAATGGACTGAGGAATGGAGGAATGAATGAGGGACTGAGGGAATCAGGATGAGGACTCAGGGACTCAGGAATGGAAGGACTCAGGAATGAGGACTGAGGAATGAGGACTCAAGGATGGAGGAATGGAGGATCAGGAATGAGGAGAATGGACTCAGGAATGAGGATGGAGGTATCTAGGACTCAGGAATCGAGGACTCAGGAATGAGGGAGGAATGGAGGGAATGAGGACGAGGACGAGGATGAGGACTGAGGACTCAGGAATCTAGGATGAGGACTCAGGGACTGAGGACTCAGGAGGATGAGGAATGAGGATGAGGAATGAGGAATGAGGAATGAGGACTCAGGGATGCAGGAATGCAGGAATGAGGAATGAGGGACGAGGAATGAGGATGAGGACGAGGATGAGGGACTCAGGATGAGGACTGAGGATGAGGAGGGATGGAGGACTCAGGATGAGAGGGACGGAGGATGAGGGACGTCAGGGAGAGGATGAGGAATGGACAATAGGACTCAGGATGAGGCACGAGGAGGGATGAGGGATGAGGACTGAGGAATGGAGGTATGAGGGAGGGACGAGGGAACTCAGGACTCAGGAATCAGGATGAGGACTCAAGGGACTCAGGATGAAGGACGAGGACTTGAGGGACGAGGGATGGATGGAGGACTCAGGGATGGAGGACGAGGGAATCAGGGATGGAGGATGGGACGGAGGATGAGGATGGAGGAATGAGGGACTGGAGGTACTCAGGAATCGAGGAATGAGGACTCGAGGAATGAGGGACGAGGAATAGGAACGAGGATGAGGAATGAGGAATGAGGAATGGAGGATGGAGGACTCAGGAATGAGGACTCAGGAATGGAGGAGGGAATGAGGGACGAGGATGAGGAATGGAGGAATGAGGACTGAGGATGGAGGACTGAGGATGAGGGACGATGAGGACTCGAGGATGCAGGATGAGGAGGATGGACGAGGATCAGGAATGAGGACGAGGATGGAGGATTGAGGATGGGAGGATGAGGAACTCAGGATCTTGAGGACGGAGGGAGGATGGGAGGATGAGGACGAGGATGGAGGACGCAGGGATCAGGATGAGGAGGGTACTCAGGATGGAGGACGAGGATGCGAGGATGAAGGACTCAGGATGAGGACGAGGATCAGGGATGAGGATCGAGGATGCTAGGGTATGGAGGACTGCAGGATGGAGGACTGGAGGGACGAGGAGGATGCAGGACAATGAGGATGAGGGACTGGAGGATGAGGACGAGGATGGAGGGACGGAGGATGCGGAGGATGGAGGGACGAGGACTCAGGGACTCAGGATGGAGGACTCAGGGACGCCAGGTACTCAGGATGAGGATGCAGGACTCAGGATGGAGGACGAGGATGAAGAGGATGAGGATGCAGGTATCGAGGATGAGGAACTCAGGACGAGGACGGAGGACTCAGGATGAGGACTCAGGATGAGGGTAAGGCAGATGAGGATGGAAGGATGAGGATGAGGGACTGAGGACTCAGGATGAGGATGAGGACTGAGGACGAGGGACTGAGGAGGGACTCAGGGATGAGGGACTAGGATGCAGGATGACTCAGGAATCAGGATGAGGACTCAGGGACGAGGATCAGGAGGACTCAGGATGCAAGGACTCAGGACTGAGGATGAGGATGGGGACTCAGGGACGCAGGATGACGAGGACTCAGGAGGGACTGAGGACTCAGCAGGGACGAGGACTCAGGACTCAGGGACGAGGATGAGGGAGCTCGAGGATGCAGGACTCAGGGACTCAGAGGAGGGACTCAGGACTCAGAGGATGAGGGACCTCGAGGGACTGAGGTATGGAGGACTCAGGGACTCAGGATGGAGGACGAGGATGCTGGACTCAGGACTGAGGATGCAGGGACTCAGGATGGAGGTACTCAGGAATGAGGACGAGGGATGGGAGGACGGAGGATGAGGGACTCAGGGACGAGGGACGAGGATGAGGACTCAGGGACTGCAGGATGGAGGGACTCAGGGGACGAGGAGCTCAGGATGGAGGACTGAGGACGAGGATGAGGATGGAGGACGAGGATGGAGGGACTCAGGACTCAGGACGAGGTATCTAGGGACTCAGGGACTCAGGATGCAGGACTGAGGAATCCAAGGATGGAGGGACGAGGGACTCAGAGGATGAGGTATGAGGACGAGGAATGAGGATGAGGATGGAAGTACTCAGGATCGTAGGATGGAGGGATGCAGGACTCAGGAACTCAGGATGGAGGACTCAGGATCAGGAGAGGACGAGGATGGGAGGATGGAGGATCATGAGGATGAGGACATGAGGAACGAGGATGAGGAATCAGGAATCGAGGACGAGGATGAGGAATGAGGGGAATAAATTTATAATTTGAGGAATCTCAGGACGAGGATGACGAGGGACGAGGACGAGGATGAGGATGAAGGAACGAGGATGAGGACTGAGGATCAGGACGAGGATGAGGATGAGGATGAGGACGAGGATGAGGACTCAGGTATGAGGACTCAGGGTATGAGGATGGGACTTGAGGGACGAGGATGAGGACTCAGGGACTCAGGATGAGGACGAGGATGAGGACTCGAGGACGAGGATGAGGACTGGAGGACGAGGATGGAGGGAGGATGAGGACGAGGATCCTCAGGTCATGAGGATGAGGACGCCAGGGACTCAGGATGAGGACTCAGGAGGCATGAGGACGAGGATGAGGGACTCAGGAGGACGAGGACTCAGGACAACTGCAGGACTGAGGGTACGAGGATGAGGACTCAAGGACTCAGGATGAGGGATGAGGATGAGGACTCCTTGAGGACTCAAGGAGCTGAGGATGAGGACGCAGGATGAGGATGAGGGGCACCAAGGACTGAGGACTCAGGGACGAGGACTCAGAGGATGAGGACTCAGGATGCAGGATGAGGATCAGGACTGGAGGGACTCAGGGACTCAGGACTGAGGACGAGGATGAGGATGTCAGGACTGAGGACTGGAGGTACTGAGGACGAGGATGCAGGGATGGAGGACTCAGGGACTGAGGATGAGGGATGAGGACTCAGGAAGGATGGAGGACGAGGATGCAGGATGGAGGACGAGGATCGAGGATGAGGACTCAGGGATGAGGATCTGCAGGACTGGAGGACTGAGGACTCAGGACTGGAGGATGCAGAGGACTGCCAGGGACTCAGGATCAGGGACTCAGGATAGAGGATGGAGGGACTCAGGACTCAGGGACGCAAGGACCGAGGACGAGGATGCCAGGGACTAGGATGAGGATGGAGGAGGACTCAGGACTCAGGGACTCAGGACGAGGACTGAGGACTCAGGATGAGGAGAGGACTCAGGATGAGGGACGAGGATGGAGGAAAAATTAGAGGATGCGAGGGACTCAGGATGAGGATGCAGGACTCAGGATGAGGATGAGGACTCAGGGACTCAGGACTAGGATGCAGGATGGAGGATGAGGATCCAGGACTCAGGGACGAGGACAGGATGAGGGATGAGGATGAGGATGGAGGGACTGAGGGACTCAGGACTGAGGACTCAGGATGAGGATCGAGGACGAGGATGAGGATGAGGATGGAAGGACTCAGGACTGAGGACGAGGATGAGGACGAGGACTGAGGATGAGGACGAGGGACGAGGAATGAGGATGGAGGATGGAGGACGAGGATCCTCAGGGACGAGGACTCAGGATGAGAGGGACTCAGGATGAGGATGAGGAGGTATCTTAGGACTCAAAGGAGGGACGAGGACTCAGGATGGGATGAGGGACGAGGATGAGGATGAGGTATGAAGGACGAGGATGGGACTGAGGATGAGGACGAGGACTCAGGAGGACTTGAGGATGGAGGATGGAGGAGGGATGAGGACGAGGATGGAGGACGAGGATGGAATGGAATGGAGGACGAGGAGGGACGGAGGACTCAGGATGCTAGGATCTTAGAGGACTGGAGGATGGACGAGGACGAGGAGGAGTGAGGACGAGGATGAGGATGGAGGACTCAGGACTGGAGGGACGAGGATGAGGACGAGGATGAGAGGGACTCAGGATGAGGAGGGACGGAGGAATGAGGATGGAGGACTCCAGGACTCAGGGATGGAGGATGGAGGACTGAGGATCAGGACGGAGGATCTCAGGATGGACTCAGGATGAGGACGAGGATTGGTATGAAGGACTCAGGATGACTCGAGGATCAGGATGAGTAACTAGGTACTAGGCACCACTAGGATGCAACTAGGACTCAGGACCCAGGACCTAGTACAGGATTATAGACTTTAGAGGCAACCCTAGAGCCAAGCACTCAGGACTGGAGGGACTCAGGTACTCAGGACTCAGGACGAGGACTGCAGGATCAGAGGACTCGAGGACGAGGGACTCAGGTATCAGGAGGACGAGGATGGACGAGGCACGTCAGGACGAGGGACTCAGGGACTCAGGATGAGGACGAGGATGAGGACTCAGGACGAGGACTCAGGGATGAGGGACGAGGACTCAAGGACTCAGGACGAGGACTCAGAGGATGGGAGGACTCAGGACTGCAGGATGAGGGACTCGAGGACGAGGACTCAGGATCTCGAGGATGGAAGGACGAGGATGAGGACTCAGGACGAGGACTCAGGATGGAGGATCGAGGGACGAGGACTCAGGACTGAGGATGAGGACTCAGGACTCAAGGAATATGAGGATGGAGGGACGAGGGGGACTCAGAGGACTCAGGATCGAGGGACTCAGGACGAGGATGAGGACGGAGGATGGAGGATGAGGACTCAGGATGAGGATGAGGATCAGGACTCAGGACGAGGGAGGACTCAGGATGAGGACGAGGATGAGGACTCAGGACGAGGATGAGGGACGGAGGACTGAGGGATCAAGGATGAGGACTCAGGATGAGGACTCAGGATGAAAGGACGGAGGACTCAGGATGCAGGGACTCAGGATGAGGACGAGGACTCAGGATGGAGGATGCAGGCAATCGAGGGACTCGAGGATGAAGGACGAGGATGGAGGATGAGGATGAGGACTCAGGATGAGGACGAGGATGAGGATGGAGGATGGAGGGTCACGAGGATGATGCAGGATGAGGACGAGGATCAGATGGAGGATGAGACTCAGGATGAGGATCAGGAGGGATGAGGACGGAGGATGGAGGACTCAGGATGGGATGGAGGATGAGGACGAGGATGAGGATGAGGGGACGAGGGACGATGAGGATGAGGACTCAGGATGAGGATGGAGGGATGAGGATGAGGACGAGGATCGAGGATGAAGGACTCGAGGGACGAGGATGAGGATGAGGATGGAGGATGAGGGACGAGGATGAGGGGACGAGGAACGAGGGACGAGGACTCAGGGACGAGGATGAGGATGAGGACGAGGACTCAGGTATGAGGATCGAGGATCGGAGGATGAGGGACGGAGGATGAGGACTGAGGACGAGGTACTTGAGGTACTGAGGTACTGAGGACTCAGGATGAGGACTGAGGATCGAGGATGAGTACGTAGAGGACGAGGATGAGGATGAGGATGAGGATGAGGATGAGGATGAGGATGAGGACGAGGATGGAGGACTCAGGATGAGGATGGACGAGGATGAGGATGAGGAGGATCAGGATGAGGACGAGGATGAGAGGACTCAGAGGATGAGGACTCAGGATGGAGGATGAGGACTCAGGATGAGGATGAGGACGAGGATGAGGATCAGGGACTCAGGATGAGAGGATGAGGATGGAGGATGGAGGACTCAGGATGAGGACGAGGATGAGGGACGAGGATGGAGGGACGAGGATGAGGACGAGGACTCAGGACTCAGGATGGAGGATGAGGATCAGGATGAGGATGAGGAGGACGAGGATGAGGACTCAGGATGGAGGATGAGGATGAGGACTCAGGATGAGGACTCAGGATGAGGATGAGGACTCAGGACTCAGAGGACTCAGGATGAGGACTCAGGATGAGGATGAGGATGAGAGGACTCAGGAGGATGAGGGACGAGGATGAGGATGAGGATGAGGATGAGGATGGAGGACTCAGGATGAGGATGGAGGACTCAGGGACGAGGACTCAGGATGGAGGATGAGGACTCAGGATGAGGACTCAGGATGAGGATGAGGATGAGGATGAGGACTCAGGGACGAGGATGGAGGACGAGGATGGAGGATGAGGATGAGGACTCAGGATGAGGACTCAGGATGAGGATGGAGGACGAGGATGAGGATGGAGGGACGAGGATGAGGACGAGGATGAGGATGAGGAT
Organism: Mobula hypostoma; assembly: GCF_963921235.1. NCBI lineage: Eukaryota > Metazoa > Chordata > Chondrichthyes > Myliobatiformes > Myliobatidae > Mobula > Mobula hypostoma. The sequence continues at coordinate 189,659,310 of NC_086103.1, forward strand.
GGAGGACGAGGACGAGGATGAGGACTCAGGACGAGGATGAGGATGGAGGGATGAGGACGAGAGGATGAGGATGAGGATGAGGATGAGGATGGAGGGACTCAGGATGAGGATGAGGATGGAGGATGAGGATGAGGACGAGGATGAGGACGAGGATGGAGGACTCAGGATGAGGATGAGGATGGAGGATGAGGGACGAGGATGAGGATGGAGGACTCAGGATGGAGGATGAGGGACGAGGATGAGGATGAGGACGAGGATGAGGATGAGGACGAGGATGAGGAATGAGGATGAGGACTCAGGATGGAGGGACGAGGGACGAGGGACTCAGGATGAGGATGGAGGGACGAGGATGGAGAGGGACGAGGATGAGGATGGAGGACTGAGGACGAGGATGAGGACGAGGATGAGGATGAGGACTCAGGATGAGGATGAGGATGAGGATGAGGATGGAGGATGAGGATGAGGATGGAGGAGGATGAGGACGAGGATGAGGATCGAGGACTCAGGATGAGGATGAGGACGAGGACTCAGGATGAGGACGAGGATCAGGATGAGGATGGAGGATGAGGACTCAGGACGAGGATGAGGGACTCAGGACCAGGATGGAGGATGAGGGACGAGGACGAGGATGGAGGATGAGGACTCAGGATGAGGATGGAGGATGAGGATGAGGATCCAGGACGAGGAAGGACTCAGGACTCAGGATGAGGACTCAGGACGAGGATCAGGATGAGGGACGAGGATGAGGACGAGGATGGAGGATGAGGATGAGGATGGACTCAGGATGAGGACTCAGGATGAGGGACGAGGATGGAGGATCAGGATGAGGATGAGGACTCAGGATGAGGATGAGGATGAGGGACTCAGGATGAGGATGAGGATGAGGACTCAGAGATGAGGGACGAGGATGAGGATGAGGATCAGGATGAGGACTCAGGATGAGGACGAGGATGAGGACTCAGGATGAGGATGAGGACTCAGAGGGACGAGGACTGAGGATGAGGATGAGGATGAGGATGAGGACTCAGGATGGAGGATGAGGAATGAGGAGAGGATGGAACTCAGGGAGGAGGAAGGGACGAGGGACTCAGGATGGAGGGATGAGGACTCAGGATGGAGGATGAGGATGGAGGACTCAGGACGAGGATGAGGGACTCAGGATGAGGGACGAGGATGAGGACGAGGACGAGGATGAGGATGAGGACTCGAGGATCAGGACTCAGGACGAGGATGAGGATGAGGATGAGGGACGAGGATGGAGGATGAGGATGGAGGATGAGGACGAGGATCAGGATGAGGACGAGGATCAGGATGGAGGACGAGGATGAGGACGAGGATGAGGATGGAGGATGAGGATGAGGATCGAGGATGAGGACTCAGGACGAGGATGGAGGATGAGGATGAGGATCAGGAGGATGAGGACGGAGGATGAGGATGGAGGGACGAGGACTCAGGATGAGGACGAGGATGAGGATGAGGATGAGGATGAGGATGAGGATGGAGAGGATGAGGATGAGGATGAGGGACGAGGATGAGGATGAGGACGAGGATGAGGACGAGGACGAGGATGGAGGACTCAGGATGGAGGGACTCAGGATGGAGGATGGAGGAGGAATGAGGATGACGAGAGGACGAGGATGAGGACGAGGAGGACTCAGGACGGACTCAGGGACGAGGATGAGGAAGGGACGAGGAATGAGGACTCAGGATGGAGGACGAGGATGGAGGACGAGGACGAGGATAGGACTCAGGACGAGGATGAGGGACGAGGGAGGACGAGGACTCATGAGACGAGGATGATGAGGATGAGGACTGGATGAGGATGAGGATGAGGATGCAGGATGAATCAGGATCAGGATGAGGAATCAGGACTCAGGATGAGGATGAGGGACGAGGGATCAGGAGGAGGATGAGGACGGAGGATGAGGACGAGGGACGAGGATGGAGGACTCAGGTATGAGGATGAGGATGAGGATGCAGGATGGAGGATGAGGATGAGGGACGAGGTCATGGAGGTACGAGGTACTCAACAACTGAGGACGAGGGACTCAGGACTCAGGATGAGGACTCAGGGACGAGGACTCAGGACTCAGGGATGAGGACTCAGGATGGAGGATGGAGGATGACTCAGGACGAGGGACTCAGGGACTCAGGGACTCAAGGATGAGGGACTCAGGGACTCAGGACTCAGGGACGAGGATGGATGAGGACGAGGACTCAGGATGAGGACTCAGGGACTCAGGATCAGGATGAGGATGAGGAAGGACGAGGATGAGGATGAGGATGGAGGACTCAGGGACGAGGATGGAGGGACTCAGGATGGAGGACGAGGATGAGGATGAGGATGAGGACGAGGATGAGGGACGAGGACGAGGACTCAGGATGAGGATGAGGATGAGGACTCAGGATGAGGATGAGGATGAGGATGAGGATGGAGGGACGAGGATGAGGATGAGGATGAGGACGAGGGACGAGGATGAGGATGAGGACGAGGATGGAGGGATGGAGGACTCAGGATGGAGGATGGAGGATGAGGATGAGGACTCAGGACGAGGATGAGGATGGAGGATGAGGACTCAGGATGGATGAGGACTCAGGGACGAGGATGAGGGACAGGAGGAGATGAGGACGAGGATGAGGGACTCAGGACGAGGATGGAGGATGGAGGACTCAGGACGAGGATGAGGATGAGGATGAGGATGAGGATGAGGGTGAGGACTCAGGATGAGGATGGAGGATGAGGATGGAGGATGAGGATGAGGGACGAGGACGAGGACTCAGGACGAGGAACTCAGGGACGAGGATGAGGACGAGGATGAGGATGGACGAGGATGAGGATGAGGGAGGACGAGGATGAGGATGAGGATGAGGGACGAGGATGAGGATGAGGGACGAGGATGAGGATGAGGATGGAGGGACGAGGGACTCAGGATGGAGGACGAGGATGGAGGATGAGGACTCAGGATGAGGATGAGGATCAGGGACGAGGGACGAGGATGGAGGATGAGGATGAGGACGAGGATGAGGGACTGAGGACTCGAGGACGAGGATGGAAGGACTCAGGGACGAGGATGGAGGATGAGGATGAGGACTCAGGATGAGGACTCAGGATCAGGATGAGGGACGAGGATGAGGATGAGGATGAGGACTCAGGATGAGGATGAGGATGAGGATGAGGGACGAGGATGAGGACTCAGGATGAGGATGAGGATGAGGGATGAGGACTCAGGATGAGGACTCAGGATGGAGGACTCAGGACTCAGGGACGAGGATGAGGATGAGGATGGAGGATGAGGATGAGGACTCAGGACGAGGATGAGGATGAGGATGAGGATGGAGGACTCAGGATGAGGACTCAGGATGAGGATGAGGGACTCAGGACTCAGGATGAGGATGGAGGATGAGGACTCAGGATGAGGATGAGGATGAGGATGGAGGATGGAGGGACGAGGACGAGGATGAGGACTCAGGATGAGGATGGAGGATGAGGATGAGGATGAGGATGAGGATGGAGGACTCAGGATGAGGATCAGGACTCAGGATGGAGGATGAGGATGAGGATGGAATGAGGATGAGGACTCAGGATGAGGATGAGGATGAGAGGAATGAGGATGGAGGATCAGGGAATGAGGATGGATATGAGGATGGGATGAGGATGAGGATCAGGATGAGGATGAGGATGGAGGACTCAGGATGGAGGACTCAGGATGAGGACTCAGGATGGAGGATGAGGATGGAGGACTCAGGATGAGGATGGAGGGACGAGGATGAGGATGGAGGACGAGGACGAGGATGGAGGATGAGGATGAGGATGAGGATGAGGATGAGGATCCAGGATGAGGATGAGGACGAGGATGAGGATGGAGGGACGAGGACGAGGATGAGGATGGACTGAGGACGAGGACGAGGATGAGGACGAGGATGAGGATGAGGATGAGGATGAGGATGAGGATGAGGACGAGGATGGAGGATGAGGATGGAGGATGGAGGATGAGGATGGAGGATGAGGACGAGGATGAGGACTCAGGATGGAGGACGAGGATGAGGATGGAGGATGAGGATGAGGATGGAGGATGGAGGGACGAGGATGAGGATGAGGATGAGGATGAGGATGAGGATGAGGATGAGGATGGAGGATGAGGATGAGGACTCAGGATGAGGATGGAGGATGAGGATGAGGATGAGGATGAGGATGGAGGATGAGGATGAGGATGAGGATGAGGATCAGGATGAGGACGAGGATGAGGACTCAGGATGAGGATGAGGAGGGACGAGGATCAGGATGGAGGACTCAGGATGAGGACGAGGATGAGGATGAGGGACGAGGACGAGGATGAGGACTCAGGATGAGGATGAGGACTCAGGGACTCAGGATGGAGGACGAGGACTCAGGGACGAGGATGGAGGACTCAGGGAGGATGAGGATGAGGACGAGGACTCAGGATCAGGGACGAGGACTCAGGATGAGGATGGAGGACTCAGGATGGAGGGACGAGGATGAGGACGAGGATGGAGGGACTCAGGATCAGGGACGAGGATGGAGGGACGAGGATGGAGGACTCCAGGATGAGGATGAGGATGAGGACTCAGGACGAGGATGAGGATGAGGATGAGGACGAGGATGAGGACTCAGGAACTCAGGATGGAGGATGAGGATGACGAGGATGAGGATGAGGATGAGGATGCAGGATGAGGATGAGGATGAGGATGAGAGGACTCAGGATCAGGATCAGGACGAGGATGAGGATGAGGACTCAGGATGAGGATGAGGACTCAGGATGAGGATGGAGGATGAGGATGGAGGGATCAGGATGAGGATCAGGACGAGGGACTCAGGATGGAGGATGAGAGGACTCAGGACTCAGGATGAGGACGAGGATGGAGGATGAGGGACGAGGATGGAGGATGAGGACTCAGGATGGAGGACTCAGGACGAGGATGAGGGACTCAGGATGAGGACGAGGATGAGGGACGAGGATGAGGACTGAGGATGAGGGACTCAGGGACGAGGATGGAGGATCAGGGACTCAGGATGAGGATGGAGGATGAGGATGGAGGATGAGGATGAGGATGAGGGACGAGGATGAGGGACTCAGGACGAGGACTCAGGATGAGGACTCAGGATGAGGATGAGGATGAGGACGAGGATGAGGATGAGGATGAGGATCAGGACTCAGGATGAGGACGAGGATGAGGGACGAGGATCAGGAGGATGGAGGATGAGGATGAGGACGAGGACTCAGGATGAGGATGGAGGATGAGGATGAGGAGGACTCAGGATGAGGACGAGGATGAGGACGAGGATGGAGGATCAGGATGAGGATGAGGACTCAGGACGAGGATGAGGATGAGGATGAGGATGAGGATGAGGATGGAGGATGAGGATGAGGACTCAGGATGAGGGACGAGGATGAGGACTCAGGATGGAGGACTCAGGATGAGGATGAGGACTCAGGATGAGGATGAGGATGGAATGGAGGATGAGGATGGACTCAGGATGAGGACTCAGGATGGAGGATGAGGGATGAGGGACTCAGGATGAGGACTCAGGGACGAGGACTCAGGACTCAGGACGAGGATGAGGACTCAGGATGAGGATGAGGACTCAGGACTCAGGATGGAGGGACTCAGGGACGAGGATGAGGATGAGGACGAGGATGGAGGACGAGGACGAGGGATGAGGACTCAGGACTCAGGATGAGGATGAGGACGAGGATGAGGATGGAGGACTCAGGGACTCAGGACTCAGGACGAGGATGAGGGATGAGGATCAGGACTCAGGACGAGGACTCAGGATCAGGATGAGGATCAGGATGAGGATGAGGACTCAGGACTCAGGATGAGGATGGAGAGGACTCAGGATGAGGGACGAGGATGGAGGATGAGGATGAGGACTCAGGATGGAGGATGAGGACGAGGAGCAGGACTCAGGATGGAGGACTCAGGATGAGGATGAGGATGAGGACGAGGATGGAGGATGGAGGATGAGGATGAGGACGAGGATGAGGATGAGGGACTCAGGATGAGGACGAGGATGGAGGATGGAGGGACGAGGATGGATGAGGACGAGGATGAGGATGAGGATGAGGACGAGGATGAGGATGAGGATGAGGACTCAGGATCAGGGACGAGGATGAGGACTCAGGATGGAGGGACGAGGATGGAGGATGAGGGACGAGGAGGATGAGGATCAGGACGAGGACGAGGATGGAGGATGAGGATGAGGACGAGGATCAGGATGAGGATGAGGACGAGGATGAGGATGGAGAGGACTCAGGATGAGGATGGAGGACTCAGGATGAGGACTCAGGATGAGGATGAGGATGGAGGATGAGGGACTCAGGGACTCAGGGACTCAGGATGGAGGATGGAGGACGAGGATGAGGACTCAGGATGAGGACGAGGATGGAGGATCGAGGATGAGAGGAGGACTCAGGATGGAGGATGAGGACTCAGAGGAGGACGAGGACGAGGATGAGGACGAGGATGAGGATCAGGACGAGGATGAGGGACGAGGATGAGGACGAGGATCAGGATGAGGACGAGGACTCAGGAGGATGAGGATGAGGACGAGGATGAGGATGGAGGACAGAGAGGATCGAGGACTCAGGGACTCAGGATGAGGATGGAGGATGAGGACTCAGGATGGAGGATGGAGGATGAGGGGAGGAAGGATGAGGACGAGGATGAGGATGAGGGACTCAGGATGGAGGATCAGGGATGAGGACTCAGGACGAGGACGAGGACTCAGGGACTCAGGATGAGGATGAGGACGAGGATGAGGATGAGGATGAGGATGAGGACTCAGGATGGAGGATGAGGACTCAGGACTCAGGATGGAGGGACGAGGACTCAGGATGGAGGATGGAGGACTCAGGATGGAGGATGGAGGGACTCAGGATGAGGATGAGGATGAGGGACGAGGATGGAGGGACGAGGACTCAGGGACTCAGGATGAGGATCAGGATGAGGACGAGGATGAGGACTCAGGATGAGGATGAGGATGAGGATGGAGGGACGAGGACTCAGGACTCAGGATGAGGGATGAGGATGAGGGACTCAGGACTCAGGGACGAGGATGAGGACTCAGGATGGAGGATGAGGATGAGGATGAGGATGGAGGACTCAGGATGAGGATGGAGGATGAGGACTCAGGATGAGGATGAGGGACTGAGGATGAGGGACGAGGATGGAGGATGAGGACGAGGACTCAGGATGGAGGATGAGGATGGAGGACTCAGGATGAGGATGGAGGATGAGGATGGAGGATGGAGGATGAGGACGAGGACTCAGGACTCAGGGACTCAGGATGAGGACTCAGGACTCAGGGATGAGGACGAGGATGAGGATGAGGATGAGGATGGAGGGACGAGGACTCAGGATGAGGACTCAGGATGGAGGATGAGGGACTCAGGATGAGGATGGAGGATGAGGATGGAGGACGAGGGACGAGGATGAGGACTCAGGATGAGGACTCAGGGATGAGGATGAGGATGGAGGGACGGGAGGGACTCAGGACGAGGGACGAGGATGAGGATGAGGACGAGGATGGAGGACGAGGATGAGGACTCGAGGATGAGGACGAGGATGAGGACGAGGATGAGGATGAGGACGAGGATGAGGATGGAGGGACGAGGATGAGGACGAGGATGGAGGATCAGGATGAGGACGAGGATGGAGGACGAGGATGAGGGACGAGGATGGAGGATGGAGGATGAGGATGAGGATGAGGATGGAGGACTCAGGATGAGGACGAGGACTCAGGGACGAGGATGAGGATGGAGGATGAGGACTCAGGACTCAGGATGGAGGACGAGGATGAGGACTCAGGGACTCAGGATCAGGGACTCAGGATGAGGATGGAGGACGAGGACTCAGGGACGAGGACTCAGGATGAGGATGAGGATGAGGACTCAGGATGAGGATGAGGATGAGGACTCAGGGACGAGGATGAGGATGAGGACTCAGGACTCAGGACGAGGATGAGGATCAGGGACGAGGATGAGGATGAGGATGAGGATGGAGGACGAGGACTCAGGATGGAGGACTCAGGACGAGGATCAGGACGAGGATGAGGATGAGGACTCAGGATGAGGATGAGGATCAGGATCAGGACGAGGACTCAGGATGAGGATGAGGATGGAGGAATGGAGGATGAGGATGAGGATGAGGACGAGGACTCAGGGAGGACTCAGGGAGGACGAGGATGAGGATGGAGGATGAGGATGGAGGAGGGAGGAGGAACTGAGGATGAGGATGGAGGATGAGGATGGAGGATCAGGGACTCAGGATGAGGATGAGGATGAGGACTCAGGACTCAGGATGAGGATGGAGGATGAGGGACGAGGATGGAGGGACTCCAGGATGAGGATGAGGACTCAGGATCAGGATGGAGGATGGAGGGACTCAGGATGGAGGATGAGGATGAGGATGAGGACTCAGGGACGAGGATGAGGACGAGGATGAGGATGAGGATCGAGGATGAGGACTCAGGATGAGGATGAGGATGAGGGACGAGGATGAGGACAGGATGAGGACTCAGGATGGAGGGACGAGGATCAGGATGAGGATGAGGATGAGGATGAGGATGGAGGACTCAGGGACTCAGGATGGAGGACGAGGATGAGGATGGAGGATGGAGGATGAGGATGAGGACGAGGATGAGGGACGAGGACTCAGGATGAGGACGAGGATGAGGATGAGGATGGAGGACGAGGATGAGGATCAGGATGGAGGGACGAGGATGAGGACTCAGGGACGAGGATGAGGACGAGGATGGAGGACGAGGATCAGGACGAGGATGAGGATGGAGGATGAGGATGAGGATGAGGATGGAGGATGAGGATGGAGGATGAGGATGAGGACGAGGACGAGGATGGAGGATGAGGACGAGGATGAGGATGAGGATGAGGATGAGGACGAGGATGAGGACGAGGATGAGGACTCAGGATGAGGATGAGGATGGAGGATGAGGACGAGGACTCAGGATGAGGATGGAGGGACGAGGATGGAGGACGAGGATGAGGATGAGGACGAGGATGAGGATGAGGATGGAGGACGAGGATGAGGGACTCGAGGATGACGAGGATGAGGATGAGGACGAGGATGAGGATGAGGATGAGGATGAGGGACGAGGATGAGGATGAGGATGAGGACGAGGATGAGGACTCAGGATGAGGATGAGGATGAGGACGAGGATGGAGGGACTCAGGATGAGAGGGACGAGGACGAGGACTCAGGATGGAGGATGAGGACTCAGGATGAGGGACTCAGGATGAGGACTCAGGGACGAGGATGGAGGGACGAGGGACTCAGGAAGGGACTCAGGATGAGGGACGAGGATGGAGGGACTCAGGATGAGGACTCAGGATGAGGATGAGAGGACTCAGGAGGACGAGGATGAGGATGAGGACGAGGATGAGGACGAGGATGAGGACTCAGGGACTCAGGATGAGGACTCAGGATGAGGATGGAGGACGAGGATGAGGACTCAGGATGAGGGACGAGGACTCAGGACTCAGGATGAGGATGGAGGACGAGGATGGAGGATGGAGGGATGAGGATGGAGGACGAGGACTCAGGATGAGGATGAGGACGAGGATGAGGATGAGGATGGAGGACGAGGATGAGGATGGAGGATGAGGACGAGGATGAGGACAGGATGAGGAGGACGAGGATCAGGATGAGGATGAGGATGAGGATGGAGGGACGAGGACGAGGACTCAGGATGGAGGATGGAGGATGAGGATGAGGATGAGGACTCAGGATGAGGAATGAGGACTCAGGATGAGGATGAGGATGGAGGATGAGGGACTCAGGGACGAGGATGAGGATGGAGGATGAGAGGACGAGGATCAGGATGAGGATGAGGATGGTATGAGGACGAGGATGAGGATGGAGGATGAGGATGGAGGATGGAGGATGAGGATGAGGATGAGGATGAGGATGAGGGAGGATGGAGGACGAGGATGAGGACTCAGGACGAGGATGAGGATGAGGATGAGGATGGAGGATGAGGATGGAGGGAGGACTCAGGACGAGGATGGAGGATGGAGGACTCAGGATGAGGATGGAGGATGAGGACGAGGATGAGGATGAGGATGAGGATCAGGATGAGGATGGAGGATGGAGGATGAGGATGAGGATGGAGGACTCAGGATGAGGATGAGGATGAGGATGGAGGATGAGGATGGAGGACGAGGATGAGGACTCAGGACTCAGGGATGGAGGATGGAGGATGAGGATGAGGATGGAGGAGGATGAGGATGAGGATGAGAGGATGGAGGATGAGGATGGAGGATGAGGACGAGGATCAGGATGAGGATGAGGATGAGGATGAGGATGAGGACTCAGGATCAGGACTGAGGACGAGGATGAGGATCAGGATGAGGACTCGAGGATGAGGATGAGGATGAGGATGAGGACGAGGATGAGGATGAGGACTCAGGGACGAGGATGAGGATGAGGATGAGGATGAGGATGAGGACGAGGATGAGGACGAGGGACGAGGACTCAGGATGAGGACTCAGGACTCAGGGACGAGGATGAGGATGAGGATGAGGGACTCAGGATGAGGACTCAGGACGAGGATGAGGACTCAGGATGGAGGGACGAGGATGCTCAGGACGAGGATGAGGATGAGGATGAGGACTCAGGATGGAGGGACGAGGATCAGGATGAGGACTCAGGATGAGGATGAGGGACGAGGATGAGGACGAGGGACTCAGGACGAGGATGAGGATGGAGGGACTCAGGATGGAGGACTCAGGATGAGGGAGGATGGAGGATGAGGACTCAGGACGAGGATGAGGATGGAGGATGGAGGGACGAGGATGAGGATGGAAGGACGAGGACTCAGGATGGAGGATCGAGGATGGAGGATGAGGATGGAGGGACTCAGGATGAGGACGAGGATCAGGAGGATGAGGATCAGGATGAGGACTCAGGATGGAGGACGAGGACTCAGGATGGAGGACGAGGATGGAGGATGAGGATCGAGGATGAGGATGAGGACGAGGATGAGGACTCAGGACGAGGATGAGGATGGAGGGACTCAGGATGGAGGATGGAGGATGAGGATGAGGATGAGGATGAGGACTCAGGACGAGGACGAGGACGAGGATGAGGATGGAGGACTCAGGATGAGGAGAGGATCGAGGATGAGGATGAGGATGGAGGATGGAGGATGAGGACGAGGATGAGGATGAGGATGAGGATCAGGACTCAGGATGGAGGATGAGGATCGAGGATGGAGGATGAGGACTCAGGATGAGGACGAGGATGAGGATGAGGATGAGGATCAGGATGAGGACAGGATGAGGACTCAGGAGGATGAGGATGAGGATCAGGACGAGGACTCAGGATGAGGATGAGGACGAGGATGAGGATGAGGACGAGGATGAAGGACGAGGATGAGGATGAGGATGAGGACGAGGATGAGGATGAGGACGAGGACTCAGGACGAGGATGAGGATGAGGATGAGGACGAGGACGAGGATGGAGGGACGAGGATGAGGACTCAGGATGGAGGACGAGGATGAGGATGAGGACTCAGGATGAGGATGAGGACGAGGATGGAGGATGAGGACGAGGATGAGGACTCAGGATGAGGACTCAGGATCGAGGACGAGGATGAGGGACGAGGATGGAGGATGAGGACTCGAGGACGAGGATGAGGACGAGGATGAGGACTCAGAGGACTCAGGATGAGGATGAGGACTCAGGATGAGGACGAGGATGGAGGGACGAGGATGAGGATGGAGGATGAGGATGAGGGACGAGGATGAGGATCAGGATGAGGATGAGGACTCAGGATGAGGACGAGGATGGAGGATGGAGGGACGAGGACTCAGGGACGAGGATGAGGACTCAGGATGAGGACGAGGATGAGGATGAGGACGAGGATGAGGACGAGGATGAGGATGAGGACGAGGATCAGGATGAGGACTCAGGATGAGGATCAGGGACGAGGATGGAGGATCAGGATGAGGACGAGGATGAGGACGAGGATGAGGATGGAGGATGGAGGACCAGGATGGAGGATGAGGATGGAGGATCGAGGGACGAGGATGAGGGAGGATGAGGACTCAGGACGAGGATGAGGATGGAGGGACGAGGATGGAGGACGAGGACTCAGGGACGAGGATCAGGATGAGGATGAGGACTCAGGATGGAGGATGAGGATGGAGGATGAGGATGAGGATGAGGACGAGGATGAGGGACTCAGGATGAGGATGAGGATGGAGGATCAGGATGAGGAATCAGGATGAGGATGGAGGATGAGGACGAGGATGATGAGGACTCAGGATCAGGATGAGGATGAGGATGAGGATGGAGGACTCAGGACGAGGATGAGGATGGAGGGACGAGGATGGAGAGGATGAGGATGAGGACGAGGATGAGGATGAGGATCAGGATGGAGGATGAGGACGAGGATGGAGGATGAGGACGAGGATGGAGGACTCAGGACGAGGATGAGGATGAGGACGAGGATGAGGATGGAGGATGAGGGACGAGGATGAGGATGGAGGGACTCAGGATGAGGATGAGGACTCAGGATGAGGATGGAGGATGAGGAATGAGGAATCAGGATGAGGATGAGGACGAGGATCAGGATGGAGGATGAGGGACGAGGATGGAGGATGAGGATGGAGGATGGAGGACTCAGGATGAGGATGAGGATCAGGATGAGGATGAGGATGAGGAATCAGGATGGAGGAATGAGGACTCAGGACGAGGATGAGGACGAGGATGGAGGATGAGGATGAGGGACGAGGATGGAGGACTCAGGACTCAGGACGAGGATGAGGATGGAGGATCAGGATGGAGGATGAGGACGAGGATGAGGACGAGGATCAGGACGAGGATGGAGGACGAGGATGAGGACGAGGATGGAGGGACTCAGGGACGAGGATGAGGATGAGGACTCAGGATGAGGATCAGGGACGAGGATGGAGGACTCAGGGACTCAGGACGAGGATGAGGATGAGGGACTCAGGATGGAGGACTCAGGATGAGGACTCAGGAATGAGGAATGAGGATGAGGACGAGGATGGAGGATGAGGACTCAGGGACGAGGACGAGGGACGAGGATCAGGATGGAGGATGAGGATGAGGATGGAGGATGGAGGAATGAGGATGAGGATGAGGACGAGGATGAGGACTCAGGATGAGGATCAGGACGAGGAATGAGGACTCAGGATGAGGACGAGGATGAGGACTCAGGATGAGGAGGACGAGGATGAGGACTCAGGATGAGGATGGAGGATCAGGGACTCAGGAATGAGGATGGAGGACGAGGATGAGGACGAGGATGAGGATGAGGATGAGGAATCAGGATGGAGGACTCAGGATGGAGGATGAGGGAATGAGGATGGAGGATCAGGATGGAGGATCAGGATGAGGAATCAGGACTCAGGACGAGGATGAGGGACGAGGATGGAAGGACTCAGGATGAGGATGGAGGATGGAGGATGGAGGACGAGGATGAGGAACTCAGGACGAGGATGGAGGATGGAGGATGAGGATGGAGGATGGAGGACTCAGGAGGACTCAGGAATCAGGGACTCAGGAATGGAGGATGAGGATGAGGATGAGGATGAGGAGGATGAGGACTCAGGATGAGGATGAGGATGAGGATGAGGATGAGGATGGATGAGGATGAGGATGAGGACGAGGATCGAGGATGAGGATGAGGGACGAGGATGAGGATGGAGGATCAGGATGAGGATGAGGACTCAGGATGAGGACGAGGATGAGGATGAGGATGAGGACGAGGATGAGGACTGAGGATGAGGATGAGGATGAGGACTCAGGATGGAGGATGAGGGACTCAGGATGAGGATGAGGACGAGGATGGAGGACGAGGATGAGGATGAGGACTCAGGATGAGGATGAGGACTCAGGATGAGGATCAGGGACGAGGATGAGGATGAGGATGAGGATGAGGATGAGGATGAGGATCAGGACGAGGATGAGGACGAGGATGAGGATGGAGGATGAGGATGAGGATGAGGGACTCAGGATGGAGGATGAGGATGAGGACTCAGGGACTCAGAGGACGAGGATGAGGATGAGGATGAGGACTCAGGATGAGGATGGAGGACGAGGGACGAGGACTGAGGATGAGGACTCAGGGACGAGGATGGAGGGACTCAGGACTCAGGGACGAGGATGAGGGACGAGGACTCAGGATGAGGACGAGGACTCAGGATGGAGGATCAGGATGAGGACTCAGGACGAGGATGGAGGATGAGGATGAGGACTCAGGACTGAGGACGAGGATGAGGATGGAGGACTCAGGGACTCAGGATGAGGACTCAGGATGAGGGACGAGGATGAGGATGGAGGACTCAGGGACGAGGGACGAGGATGAGGATGAGGACGAGGACTCAGGACTCAGGATGAGGATGAGGATCAGGGACGAGGATGAGGATGAGGATGGAGGGACGAGGACTCAGGACGAGGACTCAGGATGAGGACTCAGGATGAGGATGAGGATGGAGGACTCAGGGACTCAGGATGAGGACGAGGACTCAGGATGAGGATCAGGACGAGGACTCAGGACTCAGGATGGAGGATGAGGACGAGGATCAGGATGAGGACGAGGACTCAGGACTCAGGATGGAGGATGGAGGATGAGGATGGAGGATGAGGATGAGGACTCAGGATGAGGATGAGGACTCAGGATGAGGATGGAGGATGGAGGACTCAGGATGAGGATGAGGATGAGGATGGAGGATCAGGACGAGGATGAGGATGAGGATGAGGATGGAGGACGAGGATGAGGATGAGGACTCAGGGACTCAGGATGGAGGACTCAGGATGAGGATCAGGATGGATTGAGGATGGAGGATGGAGGATCAGGACGAGGATGGAGGATGAGGATGAGGATGGAGGATGAGGATGAGAGGACGAGGATGAGGAGGACGAGGATGAGGGACGAGGATGAGGATCGAGGATGAGGATGGAGGATCAGAGGACGAGGATGAGGACGAGGATGGAGGATGAGGATGAGGACGAGGATGAGGATGGAGGAGGGAGGATGGAGGATGGAGGAGGTGGAGGATGAGGATGAGGATGAGGATGAGGATGGAGGACTCAGGATGAGGACTCAGGATGAGGATGAGGACTCAGGGATGAGGAGGATGAGGACGAGGATGAGGACTCAGGATGAGGATCAGGATGAGGATCGAGGACGAGGATGGAGGATGAGGACGAGGATGAGGACTCAGGATGAGGATGAGGATGAGGACGAGGATGAGGGACGAGGATGGAGGACTCAGGACGAGGATGAGGATCAGGATCAGGATGAGGACGAGGATGGAGGACGAGGATGAGGACTCAGGATGAGGATGGAGGATGAGGACGAGGATGAGGATGAGGATGGAGGATGGAGGACTCAGGATGAGGATGAGGATGAGGACTCAGGACTCAGGATGGAGGACGAGGATGGAGGGACTCAGGATGAGGACGAGGATGGAGGATCGAGGGATGAGGATGAGGATGAGGATGAGGACTCAGGATGAGGACTCAGGGACGAGGATGAGGATGAGGATGAGGATGAGGATGAGGACGAGGACGAGGATCAGGACTCAGGATGAGGATGGAGGACTCAGGACGAGGACTCAGGATGCAGGATGAGGGACGAGGATGGAGGACTCAGGATGAGGACGAGGATGGAGGACGAGGACTCAGGATGAGGACTGAGGATGAGGATGAGGACGAGGACGAGGACTCAGGATGAGGATGAGGACGAGGGACGAGGATGGAGGGACTCAGGATGAGGACTCAGGATGGAGGATGAGGACTCAGGGATGAGGACGAGGATGAGGATGAGGACGAGAGGATGAGGATGGAGGATGAGGACTCAGGACGAGGATGGAGGGACGAGGATCAGGACTCAGGATGAGGACTCAGGATGAGGATGAGGATGAGGACGAGGATGAGGACTCAGGGACTCAGGGACGAGGATGAGGATGAGGATGAGGATGGAGGATCAGGATGAGGACGAGGATGGAGGACTCAGGATGAGGATGGAAGGATGAGGATGAGGATGGAAGGATCGAGGACTCAGGATGAGGATGAGGGACGAGGATGGAGGATCAGGGACTCAGGATGAGGATGAGGATCGAGGACGAGGACTCAGGATGGAGGATGAGGACGAGGATGGAGGATGAGGATGAGGATGGAGGACGAGGATGAGGATGGAGGGATGAGGATGGAGGATGAGGACTCAGGATGGAGGATGAGGATGAGGGACGAGGACTCAGGATGAGGATGAGGATGAGGACTCAGGATGGAGGATGAGGATGAGGATGAGGACTCAGGACGAGGATGAGGATGGAGGACTCAGGATGAGGATGAGGATGGAGGATGAGGACGAGGACTCAGGAATGAGGACTCAGGATGGAGGGACGAGGATGGAGGACTCAGGATGGAGGGATGAGGACGAGGATGAGGACTCAGGATGAGGACGAGGATGGAGGATCAGGATGGAGGATGAGGATGGAGGGACGAGGATGAGGACTCAGGATGGAGGATGAGGATCAGGATGAGGATGGAGGATGAGGATCGAGGATGGAGGATGAGGACCAGGATGGAGGATGGAGGATGAGGATGGAGGATGAGGGACGAGGATGAGGATGAGGACGAGGATGGAGGATCAGGATCAGGATGAGGACGAGGACGAGGATGAGGATGAGGATGAGGACGAGGATGGAGGATGAGGATGAGGATGGAGGGACGAGGATGGAGGAATGAGGACGAGGATGAGGATGAGGACGAGGATGGAATGGAGGATGAGGATGAGGATGGATGAGGATGAGGATGGAGGACTCAGGATGGAGGATGGAGGATGAGGATGAGGACTCAGGATGGAGGATGAGGATGAGGGACTCAGGATGAGGATGAGGACTCAGGACTCAGGATGAGGATGAGGATGAGGACTCAGGACTCAGGACTCAGGATGAGGATGAGGATGAGGATGGAGGACGAGGATGAGGACTCAGGATGAGGACTCAGGATGGAGGACTCAGGATGAGGATGAGGATGGAGGATGAGGACTCAGGGAGGAGGATGAGGACTCAGGATGGAGGACTCAGGGACTCAGGATGAGGACGAGGATGGATGGAGGGACGAGGATGAAGGACGAGGACTCAGGATGGAGGACGAGGGACTCAGGATGAGGATGAGGGACGAGGATGAGGGACGAGGATGGAGGACTCAGGGACGAGGACTCAGGGACGAGGATGAGGACTCAGGATGAGGATGGAGGACTCAGGGACGAGGATGGAGGGACTCAGGACGAGGGACTCAGGATGGAGGGACGAGGATGGAGGACGAGGAGGAGGATGAGGACGAGGGATGAGGACTCAGGACTCAGGACGAGGGACGAGGATGGAGGGACGAGGATGAGGATGAGGACTCAGGATGAGGACTCAGGACGAGGACGAGGATGAGGATGAGGATGAGGGACGAGGATGGAGGATGAGGGACGAGGATGGAGGACTCAGGACTCAGGACGAGGACGAGGATGGAGGGACTCAGGATGGAGGGATCAGGATGAGGATGGAGGGACTCAGGATGAGGATGGAGGATGGAGGGACGAGGATGGAGGGACGAGGATGAGGATGAGGGACGAGGATGGAGGATGGAGGACTCAGGATGGAGGATGGAGGACTCAGGATCAGGGACGAGGATGGAGGGACGAGGATGAGGATGAGGATGAGGGACTCAGGATCAGGACGAGGGATGGAGGATGAGGATGAGGATGGAGGATGAGGATGGAGGATGAGGATGAGGATGAGAGGATCGAGGACTCAGGATGGAGGGACGAGGATGAGGACTCAGAGGGATGGAGGATGAGGATGAGGATGAGGACGAGGACTCAGGATGGAGGATGAGGACTCAGGATGAGGACTCAGGATGAGGACTCAGGGACGAGGATGAGGATGAGGACGAGGATGAGGATGGAGGATCAGGATGAGGGACGAGGATGAGAGGATGGAGGATGAGGACGAGGATGGAGGATGAGGATGAGGACGAGGACTCAGGGACGAGGACTCAGGGACGAGGATGAGAGGGACTGAGGATGGAGGACGAGGGACGAGGATGAGGACGAGGATGAGGGACTCAGGGACTCAGGATGGAGGACGAGGATGAGGATGAGGATCAGGATGAGGGACTCAGGATGAGGATGGAGGATCGAGGACTCAGGATGAGGACGAGGATGGAGGACTCAGGATGCAGGACTCAGGATGAGGATGAGGACTCAGGATGAGGGACTCAAGGACTCAGGGACGAGGATGGAGGATCAGGATGAGGACTCAGGGACGAGGATGAGGATGAGGATCAGGACTCAGGGACGAGGATGAGGATGGAGGACGAGGGACTCAGGATGAGGACGAGGATGAGAGGACGAGGATGAGGATCAGGGACTCAGGATGAGGACGAGGACTCAGGAGAGGACTCAGGGACGAGGATGAGGATGAGGATGGAGGGACTCAGGACGAGGATGGAGGATGGAGGGACTCAGGATGGAGGGACTCAGGATGAGGATGAGGACTGGAGGACGAGGGACTCAGGATGAGGATGGAGGATGGAGGACGAGGATGGAGGATGAGGGACGAGGATGAGGACTCAGGATGAGGATGAGGATGGAGGACTCAGGATGAGGATGAGGATGAGGGACTCAGGATCGAGGACGAGGATGAGGATGAGGATGAGGACTCAGGATGGAGGACTCAGGAGGACGAGGATGAGGACTCAGGATGAGGAGGACAGGATGAGGACGAGGATGAGGACTCAGGATGAGGGACTCAGGATGAGGACGAGGACGAGGATGGAGGATGAGGATGAGGACTCAGGATGAGGGACGAGGATGAGGATGAGGATGAGGATGAGGACTCAGGATGGAGGGACGAGGATCAGGATGAGGATCAGGATGAGGACGAGGATGGAGGATGAGGATGAGGATGAGGATGGAGGATGAGGACTCAGGATGAGGACGAGGGACGAGGATGGAGCAGATGGAGGAATGAGGAATCGAGGATTGAGGAATCGAGGGAATGAGGAATGAGGAATCCAGGAAGGGACGAGGTATCAGGAGAGGACGAGGAATGAGGACGAGGATGAGGGATGGAGGGGATGGAGGATGAGGGACTCAGGATGAGGATGGAGGATGAGGAATGAGGATGAGGATACGAGGACTCAGGATGGAGGATACGAGGACGAGGATGAGGTACTAGGAATGAGGATGAGGACTCAGGACGATGAGGGACGAGGATGGGGACGAGGATGAGGTATGGAGGATGAGGATCAGGACGGAGGACTGAGGATGAGGACGAGGGACGAGGATGAGGATGGAGGACGAGGATGAGGACTCAGGTACTCAGGATGAGGACTCAGGTACTAGGAGGGACGAGGATGAGGATGGAGGACGAGGACGAGGACTCAGGTATGAGAGGAATCCAGGGTTGCCAGGGATTAGGGTTAGGGTTAGGAATCTCAGGGTTGAGGGTTAGGGTTAGGGTTAGGGTTAGGGTTGAGGGTTAGGGTTAGGGTTAGGGTTAGGGTTAGGGTTAGGGTTAGGGTTAGGGTTAGGGTTAGGGTTAGGGTTAGGGTTAGGGTTAGGGTTAGGGTTAGGGTTAGGGTTAGGGTTAGGGTTAGGGTTAGGGTTAGGGTTAGGGTTAGGGTTAGGGTTAGGGTTAGGGTTAGGGTTAGGGTTAGGGTTAGGGTTAGGGTTAGGGTTAGGGTTAGGGTTAGGGTTAGGGTTAGGGTTAGGGTTAGGGTTAGGGTTAGGGTTAGGGTTAGGGTTAGGGTTAGGGTTAGGGTTAGGGTTAGGGTTAGGGTTAGGGTTAGGGTTAGGGTTAGGGTTAGGGTTAGGGTTAGGGTTAGGGTTAGGGTTAGGGTTAGGGTTAGGGTTAGGGTTAGGGTTAGGGTTAGGGTTAGGGTTAGGGTTAGGGTTAGGGTTAGGGTTAGGGTTAGGGTTAGGGTTAGGGTTAGGGTTAGGGTTAGGGTTAGGGTTAGGGTTACATTAGGGTTAGGGTTAGGGTTAGGGTTAGGGTTAGGGTTAGGGTTAGGGTTAGGGTTAGGGTTAGGGTTAGGGTTAGGGTTAGGGTTAGGGTTAGGGTTAGGGTTAGGGTTAGGGTTAGGGTTAGGGTTAGGGTTAGGGTTAGGGTTAGGGTTAGGGTTAGGGTTAGGGTTAGGGTTAGGGTTAGGGTTAGGGTTAGGGTTAGGGTTAGGGTTAGGGTTAGGGTTAGGGTTAGGGTTAGGGTTAGGGTTAGGGTTAGGGTTAGGGTTAGGGTTAGGGTTAGGGTTAGGGTTAGGGTTAGGGTTAGGGTTAGGGTTAGGGTTAGGGTTAGGGTTAGGGTTAGGGTTAGGGTTAGGGTTAGGGTTAGGGTTAGGGTTAGGGTTAGAGGTTAGGGTTAGGGTTAGGGTTAGGGTTAGGGTTAGGGTTAGGGTTAGGGTTAGGGTTAGGGTTAGGGTTAGGGTTAGGGTTAGGGTTAGGGTTAGGGTTAGGGTTAGGGTTAGGGTTAGGGTTAGGGTTAGGGTTAGGGTTAGGGTTAGGGTTAGGGTTAGGGTTAGGGTTAGGGTTAGGGTTAGGAG